>NW_027458611.1:300000-410046 GCF_050624435.1 Tenrec ecaudatus | reverse complement strand
CATCTCCTGGACCACCTCAACCTTATCCATCCTGGATAAAGTTGCCCTCAATGGACAACCCCTCCCAGCAGTGTAGGAAGGGTATGGACCCAAAGCCCCACCTCGCCCCTTTTGCCAGCAGGAAGCAGCTAGAGATGTCGTCGCCCAGTACCCCCAAAGATTTGGGTCCATATCTCTTCAGGGGGGCAAATGTTAGGTAGCTATGCTAGGGACTGGGGCATCCGTTATGCATGCCCATAGGGCCAAGATAAGAGCCCAGTTAGGAGAGGCACCCTGTGCATGCTCAGAGGTCCAGATTTCTGGCCATGAAGGGGAGGTCACCTGGGTGGTTCCTGTACCTGGATTGACCAATCTAGGCCATGTAAATTCAATTCAGCCACTGGGGTCGGCCAGACTTGCCCACCACGCCTCCCTACGCTCATAAAACTCTCTTGAGTGCAGACCAGGCTTCTGCATGATTTCTCTCTCACTCAGGAAGGCTCTTTGGAGGCAGCTGTGCTGCACATGAGTGGCTGGTGGATACTGTTCAGATGCATGGCTTTCTGCTTGCAAGGGTTTTTGTCTCAGCTGACTGTAAGGGAGGAGGTAGTACGTCTGGATCACAGAGTATCCATGTCCACAAACGAGGCTGCTCATTCCACAGTCCTGGAAGTGCTTTATGAAAACCCTCTGCTTTGCAATGTCACTCTTTGTAGATTAGAGTGGGAGGGGCTGGGACCAAGGTATGCTGCCTCTTACTCCCAGTTGCAGGTTTCTGGATGCTGATTGTATCTCTTACAGCATCAGTTAGTGGGCTTGTTGTCTGCCTCAGGCTTTGTTCACGGAGATCCTCCAGCTAGTTGGTGGTGTGTGCGCATGAGCAGAGACTTCCTGCCAATCCCCCATGAGTAGTAGAGCTCCCATGGTGTGGACTCCATGAAAGCCTTGCCCCAGGCAGCATGCTTACAAAGGAGGGTGGGCCCTGCAGGACAGAGGACCATTCCCCCTGTGGAATGGCCTCAGAGATCCACCTCCCTCTCTGGCCAGCTGCTGGGGCTGTGGGTCCTAAGCATCATGGCTGACTCAATAATAGACACAGGGTGAGGCGACTCCAGTAGCTGTTTTGACTGGTCTAATCCAGCCTGAGATCATCCTTGCATGAGCCCCTGCCAAGATTATTTTTGTTTCTTTTATGATCTTTTCATTAGTGGCTCCTACAACACTAACCACCATCCATAAATACATCATCTGTTTGAAGCCCATCTGTACATTAATTGCCCTCCTTATTCACAAAATATCCACTCTCCACCCAAGCCCCTGGCCTCAGCTCCTCATTTTTCCCCCCTCAATGCCCGCCACCCATCCCTCATCAATCCTTGGAAATGTACTAATTCTTTTGTCATATTTTCACCCACCTTTCTTTTGAGGTCAATGAAGATCCTTGTAATCGGTTCCCACTTTCCATCCTGCCCTTCCTCCACCCTCCCAGTATCTCCACTCATAACACTGGTAAAGGGCCCATCCACTCTGGATTCCCCGTGTTTGAAATTCCTATCGGTACTAGAATACCTTCTCTAGTTTGGCCAGATTAGTATGGTAGAACTGGGATCATGATAGTGGGGCAAGAGAAAGCATTAAGAACTAGAGGAAAGTTGTGTTTCATCTTTGCTGTCTCATACCCTGTATTCTTTAATCTCCACTCTGAGATCCTTCTGTAAGGGGATGTCCAGTGCACTGCAAATAGGTTTTGGGTCTATACCCGGCAGTCCCCTCTCATTCTCCATGATAAGATTTTTTTGTTCTCATGATACCTGTTGCCTTATCCCTTTAAAACTTTGTGATCACACAGGCTGGTATGCTTTCTCCATGTGGGCTCTGTTGCTTCAGAGCCAGATGGCTGTTTCTTTACCCTCAGGCCTTTAAGACCCCACACGCTATATCTTTAGGTAGCTGGACACCATCGGCTTTCTTCACCACATTTGCTTATGCAGCCGCTTTGTGGTCAGTGATTGTGTAGGGAAGGTGAGCATCTTAGAATGCCAATTTAATAGAACAGTGTTATTGCAATGAGGGAGTCCTTGAGCGGAGGCCCTATGTCCATCTGCTACCTTAATACTAAATCTATAAACATATGGACATAGATCTATTTCCCCATGCCCCTTTGTAAATATATGTACATATGTACATGCCTTTATTTAGACGTCTATAACTGGCCCTTGCTTCCCAGCTCACTCTTCTATACTCTTTGATTTTCCTCTTGTGCCCACTGACATGCTCAGTCTTCCTTTGGGTTTCAGTAATTCCTCTTGGTTACATTACCTTTGATCACGCCCTACCAGGCCTCCTACATCCCCCTCACTACCGTTTTCCATCACTTGTTGTACCCTTGTCTCTGGGTTTCTTTACACCACTTCCTTTCCCCCCACCGTGCTCACTCCCATGCCCAATGGAAAGGGCCGGTCACATGTTTACTCCTCCAGATTGTTCATCCAGCCTCTCTTAATTAGACAGACCTGTAAAGGTAATAACATGCACAAAACAAGACTGAGCTAAACCAAGCAGCAAAAAGAAAAAAAAAACAAACAAAAATGAAAACAAAACCCAACCCAAATCCAATGACACTAAAAGAAAACAACACTAACCAGAAAGAAAAGTACAAGGACTGTGTGGTGAACTTTAGGAGTGTTTTCCAGTCCAGTCTGTGGGGGCACCGAACCCTGACCACAAAGTCCACCTTTGGCATTCCCCGGGGACTTTGATGCTCCGTTTTCTTACTCTTCCGCTGCACTCTCTTAGTGTCATGCATCGAAGTGGCAGGATCAGTTCGGGCGCAGTTCCCACACTGTGTGTCCAGTGTTGTCCCCTCTAAGGCTATGGGTCTTTGAGGGACGTTTCTCATCGTGGGGCTGCCCATGTGGTCTTCTCTGTGGATTGGCTTCTCTGATTGGGAACATCATCCTCAAGGTGTATTGGGCCAGGGTGTGCTCCATTCTCCCCTCCTCCCCCTTGTTCTGCCCTGTGTTCACTGATCAGATATGTCCCTCTCCGCGAGCTGCAGATCCGGTGCCATCCTGTGAAATACAATCTTTTGTGGCTGCAAGGATGTGGGGGGGTGGGTATCAGCTCAGATCTTTTGAGAGTCCAGGAGATATTGACTTCTCGATGGGCACAGTTCTGTGGGGCACCGTGCTCTTGGTCCAGACGCTGGTTGTGAATATGACTTTGTTGTTAACCAGTTGTGTGTCTCTGGGTCAACTCCCGTGTGTTTTTGAGTGAGTTTTCTAATCTGCAAAGTAAATGTACAGGATTATCCAGACTCCCATGTCAGCAAGTTATCGAGAGGGGTTAATCAGAGACTGTTTCATATAGTGTGTACCTGCGCGCCGCATTCTAGACCTGCGATGGCAATTATGAGCTCAGGATAGAGATGGTGTCCAGCAGGTAACATACGTGGCTCCATATTGAAACAGGAAGCCCACTGTGGAGATTTGGTCCTTCTGTTGATGGCCACCGGCCACCTAGTCTTCTCCTGCTATAACTGCTTCACTGGCTCAGCAGCTGAGCCAGAAGCCAGTGATATCATAACCAGGTGGCTAACTGGGCCAAAGGGCTGATAGATATTTGTTATTTTGTTGTCTTGGGAAACCCACCTACCCTCCATGCAAACCTTCTGGTGTGAGTTATCTGTGGAAGGAATCATAGGCTCACAGTAATTCACATCTTTCTTCTTGAAAATGTGCCCATATTCCTTTCTGAACCTGACAAGGTGGCCCCTGTGTCCACCAAGAAATTTACTGCCTGGCCTCCTACTTGGAGAGTTAGCCTGGGCTTTTGGCGGCGAAGTGAAACAGAGCCCTGACCCCTTCATTGAGCTTCTTCAAGCATTATTGTCTCTTGCTTGGGTCTTTCTACGTGCAGATGAGGCCCATCCACTCTAGTGGAGGGTCGTGCACCTCTCCTGGGGTTTTCAAGGCACTGATTTTTCCAGTGTCCTTCTTTCCTGCAGTAGACACATTGGTCCTTCCCCATGGCTTGGCGGTGCCCACAGGTTAGTCTCTCCGTGAGTGGGCCATGCTCTCCTTTTCCTGAGTCTCTGGGGTATCTCATGGCAATTACGATTATTTTAGCTAGCTTCTTTGTCTCTGTCGTGCTAGGGTCATCTCTGTTGTTATACACTCAATGAGCCACTTGTACCAAATCGCTAAGATTTTTCCCTTCAAACCCTTCCCACTTCTTTGTCATGTCTGAGGCAGACTGACTGAGTAATAAAGGCAATACTTATTGCCCTCCTGTTTTCAGTGCCTCCGGGCCGTTAGGGGTATAAAGCCCGTAGGCTTCCCTCAGCCACTCTAGAAAGGCAGGCGGATATTCTCTTATAGGAACCTGAAAATTCTCACTGACCTTAGATAAATTCATAGGTTTCCTAGCTCTTCTGCAGAGGGTCATGTAAGAGCAATGGTTGATACCTGGTAAAGTCCTCTGGGCCTTGCTAGGAATTGAGATCCCACATTGTTGGTGTAGTGGCCAAAAGAGTTTCTCCCAAGTGGGGAGTGCCCGCTCGCTGACCATCAGGTTCACTGACTGCTTACTGGGCCTCTGTCTGGAAGGGCTACCCTCCTCCGTTGTGAACAGCACCTGGAGAAGTTGTTGGCAAGCATTCCAGGTGGGCTGATGAGTATGGAAGTCATACCAGTACTAGTGTGTGTGGGGGGCTGCTTGTTAGGGGTGGGGGTGAGTTTGGGGGGCCGGTGGGGGAGGGAGTGACTCAATAAGGGCCTGTTAGAAGTTTTCTATTTCTGGACCCTAGAAACCTTATAGGGCGGGGGTTGAAAGAAAGGGTTTGAAGCCAGCTCTCCCACTCCCAGAGTTCTCCTGCAAAATGGGATAAAGCCGATTAGGGGAGAGTGATGGGGAGGGGAGGGGAGGGGAGGTGTGGGGGAGAGGTGAGGGAGGGGAGGGGTGGGGGAGGGTGATGTGGAGGGATGGCCTCCACCTATGTGGTTTTGGGAACTTGGACCGTTTGTTTTTCCGGTCCTTCCATGTTTCCTGAAACCTTGGAAACAAGGGCCCTTTCTTTGCGGGAGGGAGTAAGTCTTTTATATTTGCAGGCTTCTTAGTGGCAATGTCAGCCCACACTTGAAGTAACGGGATCAGATCGGGATATCCTGGTTCCCTTTAAACATAACTATGAACTCTTAGTAATAGGGGGTGGGAAAACTAGTCTTGCGTGGGTCAATCAGGGACTCCTTCTGCCCCATCACTTTTAAACAAATTGTAGAGTCTCCAAGCTTTTGGGTTGAAACCACATCCTCTTGGTGAATGCCGAGAGCAGGGGTCCTCAAACTACAACCTGTGGGCCACATGCAGACAGCCGAGGACGTTGATCCTTTCTGCCGGGTGTATGTGCCCCATTTATTTTTTTTTTTGAACTTCAAATCAAGATGTGCAGTGTGCACATGAATTTGTTCGTAATATTTGTTTTTTTAAACTATAGTCTTTCCTTCAAAAGGCCTGAGGGATAGTGAACTGGCCCCCTGGGTAAACAGTTTAAAGACCCCTGCCCTAAGGTATCCTGGACTTAGGGGTTATTAATCTCCCAGCCCTGAAACATCCCTGAACATTCTACCCGTTGTAGGAGGCACCATGGGAATTTGGACCCCGGGTAATTTACAAGCCTTTACTCCAATTGAACCCAAGAAAATTCAAAATGGCTTAGGCAGTTACTCTATTTTGGTCACTTTTGACTCGTCCTGCACTAGCCCATTATTTCCATTTAACTCTATAACGCGAAGCATGATGTTTTCATAACATTAAAAATGTATATATTAATACATATATATATATATATTTATAACTATGAAAGTCCACAACAAAAAGAAAATTTTTTCCCAAAATTAAAATTGAAGCGTTATAGGGTTAAAAAGAAGGATGGGTCTTATCAGCGGGTCCAAGACCTTAGCATCATAAATGAATCAGTGATCCGACTGCACCTAGTAGTGCCCAAACCTGTGCCCTCCTAGGGGAAAGTGTGAATGCTTTTATCCCTCTTCCTGTACTTCCAATGAACAAACACACATGTCTGGTAATCCTAAGATTATTTTTGTTTCCTGTGACACTCACCTAATTTCAAGGCCACTGCCACCTCACAAGCTTAGCCTTGTCGTAGTCAAACTGTTCACCTTTTAGACCGTTTGTTTTTCTCAGAAGTTATCGGGTGATTAAAGCTTCTGAACCAAGTGTGCCAGGTCCACGACTACCATCTCCTGGACCACCTCAACCTTATCCATCCTGGATAAAGTTGCCCTCAATGGACAACCCCTCCCAGCAGTGTAGGAAGGGTATGGACCCAAAGCCCCACCTCGCCCCTTTTGCCAGCAGGAAGCAGCTAGAGATGTCGTCGCCCAGTACCCCCAAAGATTTGGGTCCATATCTCTTCAGGGGGGCAAATGTTAGGTAGCTATGCTAGGGACTGGGGCATCCGTTATGCATGCCCATAGGGCCAAGATAAGAGCCCAGTTAGGAGAGGCACCCTGTGCATGCTCAGAGGTCCAGATTTCTGGCCATGAAGGGGAGGTCACCTGGGTGGTTCCTGTACCTGGATTGACCAATCTAGGCCATGTAAATTCAATTCAGCCACTGGGGTCGGCCAGACTTGCCCACCACGCCTCCCTACGCTCATAAAACTCTCTTGAGTGCAGACCAGGCTTCTGCATGATTTCTCTCTCACTCAGGAAGGCTCTTTGGAGGCAGCTGTGCTGCACATGAGTGGCTGGTGGATACTGTTCAGATGCATGGCTTTCTGCTTGCAAGGGTTTTTGTCTCAGCTGACTGTAAGGGAGGAGGTAGTACGTCTGGATCACAGAGTATCCATGTCCACAAACGAGGCTGCTCATTCCACAGTCCTGGAAGTGCTTTATGAAAACCCTCTGCTTTGCAATGTCACTCTTTGTAGATTAGAGTGGGAGGGGCTGGGACCAAGGTATGCTGCCTCTTACTCCCAGTTGCAGGTTTCTGGATGCTGATTGTAGCTCTTACAGCATCAGTTAGTGGGCTTGTTGTCTGCCTCAGGCTTTGTTCACGGAGATCCTCCAGCTAGTTGGTGGTGTGTGCGCATGAGCAGAGACTTCCTGCCAATCCCCCATGAGTAGTAGAGCTCCCATGGTGTGGACTCCATGAAAGCCTTGCCCCAGGCAGCATGCTTACAAAGGAGGGTGGGCCCTGCAGGACAGAGGACCATTCCCCCTGTGGAATGGCCTCAGAGATCCACCTCCCTCTCTGGCCAGCTGCTGGGTCTGTGGGTCCTAAGCATCATGGCTGACTCAATAATAGACACAGGGTGAGGCGACTCCAGTAGCTGTTTTGACTGGTCTAATCCAGCCTGAGATCATCCTTGCATGAGCCCCTGCCAAGATTATTTTTGTTTCTTTTATGATCTTTTCATTAGTGGCTCCTACAACACTAACCACCATCCATAAATACATCATCTGTTTGAAGCCCATCTGTACATTAATTGCCCTCCTTATTCACAAAATATCCACTCTCCACCCAAGCCCCTGGCCTCAGCTCCTCATTTTTCCCCCCTCAATGCCCGCCACCCATCCCTCATCAATCCTTGGAAATGTACTAATTCTTTTGTCATATTTTCACCCACCTTTCTTTTGAGGTCAATGAAGATCCTTGTAATCGGTTCCCACTTTCCATCCTGCCCTTCCTCCACCCTCCCAGTATCTCCACTCATAACACTGGTAAAGGGCCCATCCACTCTGGATTCCCCGTGTTTGAAATTCCTATCGGTACTAGAATACCTTCTCTAGTTTGGCCAGATTAGTATGGTAGAACTGGGATCATGATAGTGGGGCAAGAGAAAGCATTAAGAACTAGAGGAAAGTTGTGTTTCATCTTTGCTGTCTCATACCCTGTATTCTTTAATCTCCACTCTGAGATCCTTCTGTAAGGGGATGTCCAGTGCACTGCAAATAGGTTTTGGGTCTATACCCGGCAGTCCCCTCTCATTCTCCATGATAAGATTTTTTTGTTCTCATGATACCTGTTGCCTTATCCCTTTAAAACTTTGTGATCACACAGGCTGGTATGCTTTCTCCATGTGGGCTCTGTTGCTTCAGAGCCAGATGGCTGTTTCTTTACCCTCAGGCCTTTAAGACCCCACACGCTATATCTTTAGGTAGCTGGACACCATCGGCTTTCTTCACCACATTTGCTTATGCAGCCGCTTTGTGGTCAGTGATTGTGTAGGGAAGGTGAGCATCTTAGAATGCCAATTTAATAGAACAGTGTTATTGCAATGAGGGAGTCCTTGAGCGGAGGCCCTATGTCCATCTGCTACCTTAATACTAAAACTATAAACATATGGACATAGATCTATTTCCCCATGCCCCTTTGTAAATATATGTACATATGTACATGCCTTTATTTAGACGTCTATAACTGGCCCTTGCTTCCCAGCTCACTCTTCTATACTCTTTGATTTTCCTCTTGTGCCCACTGACATGCTCAGTCTTCCTTTGGGTTTCAGTAATTCCTCTTGGTTACATTACCTTTGATCACGCCCTACCAGGCCTCCTACATCCCCCTCACTACCGTTTTCCATCACTTGTTGTACCCTTGTCTCTGGGTTTCTTTACACCACTTCCTTTCCCCCCACCGTGCTCACTCCCATGCCCAATGGAAAGGGCCGGTCACATGTTTACTCCTCCAGATTGTTCATCCAGCCTCTCTTAATTAGACAGACCTGTAAAGGTAATAACATGCACAAAACAAGACTGAGCTAAACCAAGCAGCAAAAAGAAAAAAAAACAAACAAAAATGAAAACAAAACCCAACCCAAATCCAATGACACTAAAAGAAAACAACACTAACCAGAAAGAAAAGTACAAGGACTGTGTGGTGAACTTTAGGAGTGTTTTCCAGTCCAGTCTGTGGGGGCACCGAACCCTGACCACAAAGTCCACCTTTGGCATTCCCCGGGGACTTTGATGCTCCGTTTTCTTACTCTTCCGCTGCACTCTCTTAGTGTCATGCATCGAAGTGGCAGGATCAGTTCGGGCGCAGTTCCCACACTGTGTGTCCAGTGTTGTCCCCTCTAAGGCTATGGGTCTTTGAGGGACGTTTCTCATCGTGGGGCTGCCCATGTGGTCTTCTCTGTGGATTGGCTTCTCTGATTGGGAACATCATCCTCAAGGTGTATTGGGCCAGGATGTGCTCCATTCTCCCCTCCTCCCCCTTGTTCTGCCCTGTGTTCTCTGATCAGATATGTCCCTCTCCGCGAGCTGCAGATCCGGTGCCATCCTGTGAAATACAATCTTTTGGGGCTGCAAGGATGTGGGGGGGTGGGTATCAGCTCAGATCTTTTGAGAGTCCAGGAGATATTGACTGCTCGATGGGCACAGTTCTGTGGGGCACCGTGCTCTTGGTCCAGACGCTGGTTGTGAATATGACTTTGTTGTTAACCAGTTGTGTGTCTCTGGGTCAACTCCCGTGTGTTTTTGAGTGAGTTTTCTAATCTGCAAAGTAAATGTACAGGATTATCCAGACTCCCATGTCAGCAAGTTATCGAGAGGGGTTAATCAGAGACTGTTTCATATAGTGTGTACCTGCGTGCCGCATTCTAGACCTGCGATGGCAATTATGAGCTCAGGATAGAGATGGTGTCCAGCAGGTAACATACGTGGCTCCATATTGAAACAGGAAGCCCACTGTGGAGATTTGGTCCTTCTGTTGATGGCCACCGGCCACCTAGTCTTCTCCTGCTATAACTGCTTCACTGGCTCAGCAGCTGAGCCAGAAGCCAGTGATATCATAACCAGGTGGCTAACTGGGCCAAAGGGCTGATAGATATTTGTTATTTTGTTGTCTTGGGAAACCCACCTACCCTCCATGCAAACCTTCTGGTGTGAGTTATCTGTGGAAGGAATCATAGGCTCACAGTAATTCACATCTTTCTTCTTGAAAATGTGCCCATATTCCTTTCTGAACCTGACAAGGTGGCCCCTGTGTCCACCAAGAAATTTACTGCCTGGCCTCCTACTTGGAGAGTTAGCCTGGGCTTTTGGCGGCGAAGTGAAACAGAGCCCTGACCCCTTCATTGAGCTTCTTCAAGCATTATTGTCTCTTGCTTGGGTCTTTCTACGTGCAGATGAGGCCCATCCACTCTAGTGGAGGGTCGTGCACCTCTCCTGGGGTTTTCAAGGCACTGATTTTTCCAGTGTCCTTCTTTCCTGCAGTAGGCACATTGGTCCTTCCCCATGGCTTGGCGGTGCCCACAGGTTAGTCTCTCCGTGAGTGGGCCATGCTCTCCTTTTCCTGAGTCTCTGGGGTCTCTCATGGCAATTCCTAGTATTTTAGCTAGCTTCTTTGTCTCTGTCATGCTAGGGTCATCTCTGTTGTTATACACTCAATGAGCCACTTGTACCAAATCGCTAAGATTTTTCCCTTCAAACCCTTCCCACTTCTTTGTCATGTCTGAGGCAGACTGACTGAGTAATAAAGGCAATACTTATTGCCCTCCTGTTTTCAGTGCCTCCGGGCCGTTAGGGGTATAAAGCCCGTAGGCTTCCCTCAGCCACTCTAGAAAGGCAGGCGGATATTCTCTTATAGGAACCTGAAAATTCTCACTGACCTTAGATAAATTCATAGGTTTCCTAGCTCTTCTGCAGAGGGTCATGTAAGAGCAATGGTTGATACCTGGTAAAGTCCTCTGGGCCTTGCTAGGAATTGAGATCCCACATTGTTGGTGTAGTGGCCAAAAGAGTTTCTCTCAAGTGGGGAGTGCCCGCTCGCTGACCATCAGGTTCACTGACTGCTTACTGGGCCTCTGTCTGGAAGGGCTACCCTCCTCCGTTGTGAACAGCACCTGGAGAAGTTGTTGGCAAGCATTCCAGGTGGGCTGATGAGTATGGAAGTCATACCAGTACTAGTGTGTGTGGGGGGCTGCTTGTTAGGGGTGGGGGTGAGTTTGGGGGGCCGGTGGGGGAGGGAGTGACTCAATAAGGGCCTGTTAGAAGTTTTCTATTTCTGGACCCTAGAAACCTTATAGGGCGGGGGTTGAAAGAAAGGGTTTGAAGCCAGCTCTCCCACTCCCAGAGTTCTCCTGCAAAATGGGATAAAGCCGATTAGGGGAGAGTGATGGGGAGGGGAGGGGAGGGGAGGGGTGGGGGAGTGATGGGGGAGGGGAGGGCTGAGGGAGGGGAGGGGTGGGGGAGGGTGATGGGGAGGGATGGCCTCCACCTATGTGGTTTTGGGAACTTGGACCGTTTGTTTTTCCGGTCCTTCCATGTTTCCTGAAACCTTGGAAACAAGGGCCCTTTCTTTGCGGGAGGGAGTAAGTCTTTTATATTTGCAGGCTTCTTAGTGGCAATGTCAGCCCACACTTGAAGTAACGGGATCAGATCGGGATATCCTGGTTCCCTTTAACCATAACTATGAACTCTTAGTAACAGGGGATGGGAAAACTAGTCTTGCGTGGGTCAATCAGGGACTCCTTCTGCCCCATCACTTTTAAACAAATTGTAGAGTCTCCAAGCTTTTGGGTTGAAACCACATCCTCTTGGTGAATGCCGAGAGCAGGGGTCCTCAAACTACAACCTGTGGGCCACATGCAGACAGCCGAGGACGTTGATCCTTTCTGCCGGGTGTATGTGCCCCATTTATTTTTTTTTGAACTTCAAATCAAGATGTGCAGTGTGCACATGAATTTGTTCGTAATATTTGTTTTTTTAAACTATAGTCTTTCCTTCAAAAGGCCTGAGGGATAGTGAACTGGCCCCCTGGGTAAACAGTTTAAGGACCCCTGCCCTAAGGTATCCTGGACTTAGGGGTTATTAATCTCCCAGCCCTGAAACATCCCTGAACATTCTACCCGTTGTAGGAGGCACCATGGGAATTTGGACCCCGGGTAATTTACAAGCCTTTACTCCAATTGAACCCAAGAAAATTCAAAATGGCTTAGGCAGTTACTCTATTTTGGTCACTTTTGACTCGTCCTGCACTAGCCCATTATTTCCATTTAACTCTATAACGCGAAGCATGATGTTTTCATAACATTAAAAATGTATATATTAATACATATATATATATATATTTATAACTATGAAAGTCCACAACAAAAAGAAAATTTTTTCCCAAAATTAAAATTGAAGCGTTATAGGGTTAAAAAGAAGGATGGGTCTTATCAGCGGGTCCAAGACCTTAGCATCATAAATGAATCAGTGATCCGACTGCACCTAGTAGTGCCCAAACCTGTGCCCTCCTAGGGGAAAGTGTGAATGCTTTTATCCCTCTTCCTGTACTTCCAATGAACAAACACACATGTCTGGTAATCCTAAGATTATTTTTGTTTCCTGTGACACTCACCTAATTTCAAGGCCACTGCCACCTCACAAGCTTAGCCTTGTCGTAGTCAAACTGTTCACCTTTTAGACCGTTTGTTTTTCTCAGAAGTTATCGGGTGATTAAAGCTTCTGAACCAAGTGTGCCAGGTCCACGACTACCATCTCCTGGACCACCTCAACCTTATCCATCCTGGATAAAGTTGCCCTCAATGGACAACCCCTCCCAGCAGTGTAGGAAGGGTATGGACCCAAAGCCCATCCTCGCCCCTTTTGCCAGCAGGAAGCAGCTAGAGATGTCGTCGCCCAGTACCCCCAAAGATTTGGGTCCATATCTCTTCAGGGGGGCAAATGTTAGGTAGCTATACTAGGGACTGGGGCATCCGTTATGCATGCCCATAGGGCCAAGATAAGAGCCCAGTTAGGAGAGGCACCCTGTGCATGCTCAGAGGTCCAGATTTCTGGCCATGAAGGGGAGGTCACCTGGGTGGTTCCTGTACCTGGATTGACCAATCTAGGCCATGTAAATTCAATTCAGCCACTGGGGTCGACCAGACTTGCCCACCACGCCTCCCTAACGCTCATAAAACTCTCTTGAGTGCAGACCAGGCTTCTGCATGATTTCTCTCTCACTCAGGAAGGCTCTTTGGAGGCAGCTGTGCTGCACATAAATGGCTGGTGGATACTGTTCAGATGCATGGCTTTCTGCTTGCAAGGGTTTTTGTCTCAGCTGACTGTAAGGGAGGAGGTAGTACGTCTGGATCACAGAGTATCCATGTCCACAAACGAGGCTGCTCATTCCACAGTCCTGGAAGTGCTTTATGAAAACCCTCTGCTTTGCAATGTCACTCCTTGTAGATTAGAGTGGGAGGGGCTGGGACCAAGGTATGCTGCCTCTTACTCCCAGTTGCAGGTTTCTGGATGCTGATTGTAGCTCTTACAGCATCAGTTAGTGGGCTTGTTGTCTGCCTCAGGCTTTGTTCACGGAGATCCTCCAGCTAGTTGGTGGTGTGTGCGCATGAGCAGAGGCTTCCTGCCAATCCCCCATGAGTAGTAGAGCTCCCATGGTGTGGACTCCATGAAAGCCTTGCCCCAGGCAGCATGCTTACAAAGGAGGGTGGGCCCTGCAGGACAGAGGACCATTCCCCCTGTGGAATGGCCTCAGAGATCCACCTCCCTCTCTGGCCAGCTGCTGGGGCTGTGGGTCCTAAGCATCATGGCTGACTCAGTAATAGACACAGGGTGAGGCGACTCCAGTAGCTGTTTTGACTGGTCTAATCCAGCCTGAGATCATCCTTGCATGAGCCCTCTGCCAAGATTATTTTTGTTTCTTTTATGATCTTTTCATTAGTGGCTCCTACAACACTAACCACAATCCATAAATACATCATCTGTTTGAAGCACATCTGTACATTAATTGCCCTCCTTATTCACAAAATATCCACTCTCCACCCAAGCCCCTGGCCTCATCTCCTTATTTTTCCCCCCTCAATGCCCGCCACCCATCCCTCATCAATCCTTGGAAATGTACTAATTCTTTTGTCATATTTTCACCCACCTTTCTTTTGAGGTCAATGAAGATCCTTGTAATCGGTTCCCACTTTCCATCCTGCCCTTCCTCCACCCTCCCAGTATCTCCACTCATAACACTGGTAAAGGGCCCATCCACTCTGGATCCCCCGTGTTTGAAATTCCTATCGGTACTAGAATACCTTCTCTAGTTTGGCCAGATTAGTATGGTAGAACTGGGATCATGATAGTGGGGCAAGAGAAAGCATTAAGAACTAGAGGAAAGTTGTGTTTCATCTTTGCTGTCTCATACCCTGTATTCTTTAATCTCCACTCTGAGATCCTTCTGTAAGGGGATGTCCAGTGCACTGCAAATAGGTTTTGGGTCTATACCCGGCAGTCCCCTCTCATTCTCCATGATAAGATTTTTTTGTTCTCATGATGCCTGTTGCCTTATCCCTTTAAAACTTTGTGATCACACAGGCTGGTATGCTTTCTCCATGTGGGATCTGTTGCTTCAGAGCCAGATGGCTGTTTCTTTACCCTCAGGCCTTTAAGACCCCACACGCTATATCTTTAGGTAGCTGGACACCATCGGCTTTCTTCACCACATTTGCTTATGCAGCCGCTTTGTGGTCAGTGATTGTGTAGGGAAGGTGAGCATCTTAGAATGCCAATTTAATAGAACAGTGTTATTGCAATGAGGGAGTCCTTGAGCGGAGGCCCTATGTCCATCTGCTACCTTAATACTAAATCTATAAACATATGGACATAGATCTATTTCCCCATGCCCCTTTGTAAATATATGTACATATGTACATGCCTTTATTTAGACGTCTATAACTGGCCCTTGCTTCCCAGCTCACTCTTCTATACTCTTTGATTTTCCTCTTGTGCCCACTGACATGCTCAGTCTTCCTTTGGGTTTCAGTAATTCCTCTTGGTTACATTACCTTTGATCACGCCCTACCAGGCCTCCTACATCCCCCTCACTACCGTTTTCCATCACTTGTTGTACCCTTGTCTCTGGGTTTCTTTACACCACTTCCTTTCCCCCCACCGTGCTCACTCCCATGCCCAATGGAAAGGGCCGGTCACATGTTTACTCCTCCAGATTGTTCATCCAGCCTCTCTTAATTAGACAGACCTGTAAAGGTAATAACATGCACAAAACAAGACTGAGCTAAACCAAGCAGCAAAAAGAAAAAAAAACAAACAAAAATGAAAACAAAACCCAACCCAAATCCAATGACACTAAAAGAAAACAACACTAACCAGAAAGAAAAGTACAAGGACTGTGTGGTGAACTTTAGGAGTGTTTTCCAGTCCAGTCTGTGGGGGCACCGAACCCTGACCACAAAGTCCACCTTTGGCATTCCCCGGGGACTTTGATGCTCCGTTTTCTTACTCTTCCGCTGCACTCTCTTAGTGTCATGCATCGAAGTGGCAGGATCAGTTCGGGCGCAGTTCCCACACTGTGTGTCCAGTGTTGTCCCCTCTAAGGCTAAGGGTCTTTGAGGGACGTTTCTCATCGTGGGGCTGCCCATGTGGTCTTCTCTGTGGATTGGCTTCTCTGATTGGGAACATCATCCTCAAGGTGTATTGGGCCAGGATGTGCTCCATTCTCCCCTCCTCCCCCTTGTTCTGCCCTGTGTTCTCTGATCAGATATGTCCCTCTCCGCGAGCTGCAGATCCGGTGCCATCCTGTGAAATACAATCTTTTGGGGCTGCAAGGATGTGGGGGGGTGGGTATCAGCTCAGATCTTTTGAGAGTCCAGGAGATATTGACTGCTCGATGGGCACAGTTCTGTGGGGCACCGTGCTCTTGGTCCAGACGCTGGTTGTGAATATGACTTTGTTGTTAACCAGTTGTGTGTCTCTGGGTCAACTCCCGTGTGTTTTTGAGTGAGTTTTCTAATCTGCAAAGTAAATGTACAGGATTATCCAGACTCCCATGTCAGCAAGTTATCGAGAGGGGTTAATCAGAGACTGTTTCATATAGTGTGTACCTGCGTGCCGCATTCTAGACCTGCGATGGCAATTATGAGCTCAGGATAGAGATGGTGTCCAGCAGGTAACATACGTGGCTCCATATTGAAACAGGAAGCCCACTGTGGAGATTTGGTCCTTCCGTTGATGGCCACCGGCCTCCTAGTCTTCTCCTGCTATAAGTGCTTCACTGGCTCAGCAGCTGAGCCAGAAGCCAGTGATATCATAACCAGGTGGCTAACTGGGCCAAAGGGCTGATAGATATTTGTTATTTTGTTGTCTTGGGAAACCCACCTACCCTCCATGCAAACCTTCTGGTGTGAGTTATCTGTGGAAGGAATCATAGGCTCACAGTAATTCACATCTTTCTTCTTGAAAATGTGCCCATATTCCTTTCTGAACCTGACAAGGTGGCCCCTGTGTCCACCAAGAAATTTACTGCCTGGCCTCCTACTTGGAGAGTTAGCCTGGGCTTTTGGCGGCGAAGTGAAACAGAGCCCTGACCCCTTCATTGAGCTTCTTCAAGCATTATTGTCTCTTGCTTGGGTCTTTCTACGTGCAGATGAGGCCCATCCACTCTAGTGGAGGGTCGTGCACCTCTCCTGGGGTTTTCAAGGCACTGATTTTTCCAGTGTCCTTCTTTCCTGCAGTAGGCACATTGGTCCTTCCCCATGGCTTGGCGGTGCCCACAGGTTAGTCTCTCCGTGAGTGGGCCATGCTCTCCTTTTCCTGAGTCTCTGGGGTATCTCATGGCAATTACGATTATTTTAGCTAGCTTCTTTGTCTCTGTCGTGCTAGGGTCATCTCTGTTGTTATACACTCAATGAGCCACTTGTACCAAATCGCTAAGATTTTTCCCTTCAAACCCTTCCCACTTCTTTGTCATGTCTGAGGCAGACTGACTGAGTAATAAAGGCAATACTTATTGCCCTCCTGTTTTCAGTGCCTCCGGGCCGTTAGGGGTATAAAGCCCGTAGGCTTCCCTCAGCCACTCTAGAAAGGCAGGCGGATATTCTCTTATAGGAACCTGAAAATTCTCACTGACCTTAGATAAATTCATAGGTTTCCTAGCTCTTCTGCAGAGGGTCATGTAAGAGCAATGGTTGATACCTGGTAAAGTCCTCTGGGCCTTGCTAGGGATTGAGATCCCACATTGTTGGTGTAGTGGCCAAAAGAGTTTCTCTCAAGTGGGGAGTGCCCGCTCGCTGACCATCAGGTTCACTGACTGCTTACTGGGCCTCTGTCTGGAAGGGCTACCCTCCTCCGTTGTGAACAGCACCTGGAGAAGTTGTTGGCAAGCATTCCAGGTGGGCTGATGAGTATGGAAGTCATACCAGTACTAGTGTGTGTGGGGGGCTGCTTGTTAGGGGTGGGGGTGAGTTTGGGGGGCCGGTGGGGGAGGGAGTGACTCAATAAGGGCCTGTTAGAAGTTTTCTATTTCTGGACCCTAGAAACCTTATAGGGCGGGGGTTGAAAGAAAGGGTTTGAAGCCAGCTCTCCCACTCCCAGAGTTCTCCTGCAAAATGGGATAAAGCCGATTAGGGGAGAGTGATGGGGAGGGGAGGGGAGGGGAGGGGTGGGGGAGTGATGGGGGAGGGGAGGGGTGAGGGAGGGGAGGGGTGGGGGAGGGTGATGGGGAGGGATGGCCTCCACCTATGTGGTTTTGGGAACTTGGACCATTTGTTTTTCCGGTCCTTCCATGTTTCCTGAAACCTTGGAAACAAGGGCCCTTTCTTTGCGGGAGGGAGTAAGTCTTTTATATTTGCAGGCTTCTTAGTGGCAATGTCAGCCCACACTTGAAGTAACGGGATCAGATCGGGATATCCTGGTTCCCTTTAACCATAACTATGAACTCTTAGTAACAGGGGATGGGAAAACTAGTCTTGCGTGGGTCAATCAGGGACTCCTTCTGCCCCATCACTTTTAAACAAATTGTAGAGTCTCCAAGCTTTTGGGTTGAAACCACATCCTCTTGGTGAATGCCGAGAGCAGGGGTCCTCAAACTACAACCTGTGGGCCACATGCAGACAGCCGAGGACGTTGATCCTTTCTGCCGGGTGTATGTGCCCCATTTATTTTTTTTTGAACTTCAAATCAAGATGTGCAGTGTGCACATGAATTTGTTCGTAATATTTGTTTTTTTAAACTATAGTCTTTCCTTCAAAAGGCCTGAGGGATAGTGAACTGGCCCCCTGGGTAAACAGTTTAAGGACCCCTGCCCTAAGGTATCCTGGACTTAGGGGTTATTAATCTCCCAGCCCTGAAACATCCCTGAACATTCTACCCGTTGTAGGAGGCACCATGGGAATTTGGACCCCGGGTAATTTACAAGCCTTTACTCCAATTGAACCTAAGAAAATTCCAAATGACTTAGGCAGTTACTCTATTTTGGTCACTTTTGACTCGTCCTGCACTAGCCCATTATTTCCATTTAACTCTATAACGCGAAGCATGATGTTTTCATAACATTAAAAATGTATATATTAATACATATATATATATATATTTATAACTATGAAAGTCCACAACAAAAAGAAAATTTTTTCCCAAAATTAAAATTGAAGCGTTATAGGGTTAAAAAGAAGGATGGGTCTTATCAGCGGGTCCAAGACCTTAGCATCATAAATGAATCAGTGATCCGACTGCACCTAGTAGTGCCCAAACCTGTGCCCTCCTAGGGGAAAGTGTGAATGCTTTTATCCCTCTTCCTGTACTTCCAATGAACAAACACACATGTCTGGTAATCCTAAGATTATTTTTGTTTCCTGTGATACTCACCTAATTTCAAGGCCACTGCCACCTCACAAGCTTAGCCTTGTCGTAGTCAAACTGTTCACCTTTTAGACCGTTTGTTTTTCTCAGAAGTTATCGGGTGATTAAAGCTTCTGAACCAAGTGTGCCAGGTCCACGACTACCATCTCCTGGACCACCTCAACCTTATCCATCCTGGATAAAGTTGCCCTCAATGGACAACCCCTCCCAGCAGTGTAGGAAGGGTATGGACCCAAAGCCCCACCTCGCCCCTTTTGCCAGCAGGAAGCAGCTAGAGATGTCGTCGCCCAGTACCCCCAAAGATTTGGGTCCATATCTCTTCAGGGGGGCAAATGTTAGGTAGCTATACTAGGGACTGGGGCATCCGTTATGCATGCCCATAGGGCCAAGATAAGAGCCCAGTTAGGAGAGGCACCCTGTGCATGCTCAGAGGTCCAGATTTCTGGCCATGAAGGGGAGGTCACCTGGGTGGTTCCTGTACCTGGATTGACCAATCTAGGCCATGTAAATTCAATTCAGCCACTGGGGTCGGCCAGACTTGCCCACCACGCCTCCCTAATGCTCATAAAACTCTCTTGAGTGCAGACCAGGCTTCTGCATGATTTCTCTCTCACTCAGGAAGGCTCTTTGGAGGCAGCTGTGCTGCACATGAGTGGCTGGTGGATACTGTTCAGATGCATGGCTTTCTGCTTGCAAGGGTTTTTGTCTCAGCTGACTGTAAGGGAGGAGGTAGTACGTCTGGATCACAGAGTATCCATGTCCACAAACGAGGCTGCTCATTCCACAGTCCTGGAAGTGCTTTATGAAAACCCTCTGCTTTGCAATGTCACTCCTTGTAGATTAGAGTGGGAGGGGCTGGGACCAAGGTATGCTGCCTCTTACTCCCAGTTGCAGGTTTCTGGATGCTGATTGTATCTCTTACAGCATCAGTTAGTGGGCTTGTTGTCTGCCTCAGGCTTTGTTCACGGAGATCCTCCAGCTAGTTGGTGGTGTGTGCGCATGAGCAGAGGCTTCCTGCCAATCCCCCATGATTAGTAGAGCTCCCATGGTGTGGACTCCATGAAAGCCTTGCCCCAGGCAGCATGCTTACAAAGGAGGGTGGGCCCTGCAGGACAGAAGACCATTCCCCCTGTGGAATGGCCTCAGAGATCCACCTCCCTCTCTGGCCAGCTGCTGGGGCTGTGGGTCCTAAGCATCATGGCTGACTCAGTAATAGACACAGGGTGAGGCGACTCCAGTAGCTGTTTTGACTGGTCTAATCCAGCCTGAGATCATCCTTGCATGAGCCCTCTGCCAAGATTATTTTTGTTTCTTTTATGATCTTTTCATTAGTGGCTCCTACAACACTAACCACAATCCATAAATACATCATATGTTTGAAGCACATCTGTACATTAATTTCCCTCCTTATTCACAAAATATCCACTCTCCACCCAAGCCCCTGGCCTCAGCTCCTCATTTTTCCCCCCTCAATGCCCGCCACCCATCCCTCATCAATCCTTGGAAATGTACTAATTCTTTTGTCATATTTTCACCCACCTTTCTTTTGAGGTCAATGAAGATCCTTGTAATCGGTTCCCACTTTCCATCCTGCCCTTCCTCCACCCTCCCAGTATCTCCACTCATAACACTGGTAAAGGGCCCATCCACTCTGGATCCCCCGTGTTTGAAATTCCTATCGGTACTAGAATACCTTCTCTAGTTTGGCCAGATTAGTATGGTAGAACTGGGATCATGATAGTGGGGCAAGAGAAAGCATTAAGAACTAGAGGAAAGTTGTGTTTCATCTTTGCTGTCTCATACCCTGTATTCTTTAATCTCCACTCTGAGATCCTTCTGTAAGGGGATGTCCAGTGCACTGCAAATAGGTTTTGGGTCTATACCCGGCAGTCCCCTCTCATTCTCCATGATAAGATTTTTTTGTTCTCATGATGCCTGTTGCCTTATCCCTTTAAAACTTTGTGATCACACAGGCTGGTATGCTTTCTCCATGTGGGATCTGTTGCTTCAGAGCCAGATGGCTGTTTCTTTACCCTCAGGCCTTTAAGACCCCACACGCTATATCTTTAGGTAGCTGGACACCATCGGCTTTCTTCACCACATTTGCTTATGCAGCCGCTTTGTGGTCAGTGATTGTGTAGGGAAGGTGAGCATCTTAGAATGCCAATTTAATAGAACAGTGTTATTGCAATGAGGGAGTCCTTGAGCGGAGGCCCTATGTCCATCTGCTACCTTAATACTAAATCTATAAACATATGGACATAGATCTATTTCCCCATGCCCCTTTGTAAATATATGTACATATGTACATGCCTTTATTTAGACGTCTATAACTGGCCCTTGCTTCCCAGCTCACTCTTCTATACTCTTTGATTTTCCTCTTGTGCCCACTGACATGCTCAGTCTTCCTTTGGGTTTCAGTAATTCCTCTTGGTTACATTACCTTTGATCACGCCCTACCAGGCCTCCTACATCCCCCTCACTACCGTTTTCCATCACTTGTTGTACCCTTGTCTCTGGGTTTCTTTACACCACTTCCTTTCCCCCCACCGTGCTCACTCCCATGCCCAATGGAAAGGGCCGGTCACATGTTTACTCCTCCAGATTGTTCATCCAGCCTCTCTTAATTAGACAGACCTGTAAAGGTAATAACATGCACAAAACAAGACTGAGCTAAACCAAGCAGCAAAAAGAAAAAAAAACAAACAAAAATGAAAACAAAACCCAACCCAAATCCAATGACACTAAAAGAAAACAACACTAACCAGAAAGAAAAGTACAAGGACTGTGTGGTGAACTTTAGGAGTGTTTTCCAGTCCAGTCTGTGGGGGCACCGAACCCTGACCACAAAGTCCACCTTTGGCATTCCCCGGGGACTTTGATGCTCCGTTTTCTTACTCTTCCGCTGCACTCTCTTAGTGTCATGCATCGAAGTGGCAGGATCAGTTCGGGCGCAGTTCCCACACTGTGTGTCCAGTGTTGTCCCCTCTAAGGCTATGGGTCTTTGAGGGACGTTTCTCATCGTGGGGCTGCCCATGTGGTCTTCTCTGTGGATTGGCTTCTCTGATTGGGAACATCATCCTCAAGGTGTATTGGGCCAGGATGTGCTCCATTCTCCCCTCCTCCCCCTTGTTCTGCCCTGTGTTCTCTGATCAGATATGTCCCTCTCCGCGAGCTGCAGATCCGGTGCCATCCTGTGAAATACAATCTTTTGGGGCTGCAAGGATGTGGGGGGGTGGGTATCAGCTCAGATCTTTTGAGAGTCCAGGAGATATTGACTGCTCGATGGGCACAGTTCTGTGGGGCACCGTGCTCTTGGTCCAGACGCTGGTTGTGAATATGACTTTGTTGTTAACCAGTTGTGTGTCTCTGGGTCAACTCCCGTGTGTTTTTGAGTGAGTTTTCTAATCTGCAAAGTAAATGTACAGGATTATCCAGACTCCCATGTCAGCAAGTTATCGAGAGGGGTTAATCAGAGACTGTTTCATATAGTGTGTACCTGCGTGCCGCATTCTAGACCTGCGATGGCAATTATGAGCTCAGGATAGAGATGGTGTCCAGCAGGTAACATACGTGGCTCCATATTGAAACAGGAAGCCCACTGTGGAGATTTGGTCCTTCCGTTGATGGCCACCGGCCACCTAGTCTTCTCCTGCTATAAGTGCTTCACTGGCTCAGCAGCTGAGCCAGAAGCCAGTGATATCATAACCAGGTGGCTAACTGGGCCAAAGGGCTGATAGATATTTGTTATTTTGTTGTCTTGGGAAACCCACCTACCCTCCATGCAAACCTTCTGGTGTGAGTTATCTGTGGAAGGAATCATAGGCTCACAGTAATTCACATCTTTCTTCTTGAAAATGTGCCCATATTCCTTTCTGAACCTGACAAGGTGGCCCCTGTGTCCACCAAGAAATTTACTGCCTGGCCTCCTACTTGGAGAGTTAGCCTGGGCTTTTGGCGGCGAAGTGAAACAGAGCCCTGACCCCTTCATTGAGCTTCTTCAAGCATTATTGTCTCTTGCTTGGGTCTTTCTACGTGCAGATGAGGCCCATCCACTCTAGTGGAGGGTCGTGCACCTCTCCTGGGGTTTTCAAGGCACTGATTTTTCCAGTGTCCTTCTTTCCTGCAGTAGGCACATTGGTCCTTCCCCATGGCTTGGCGGTGCCCACAGGTTAGTCTCTCCGTGAGTGGGCCATGCTCTCCTTTTCCTGAGTCTCTGGGGTATCTCATGGCAATTACGATTATTTTAGCTAGCTTCTTTGTCTCTGTCGTGCTAGGGTCATCTCTGTTGTTATACACTCAATGAGCCACTTGTACCAAATCGCTAAGATTTTTCCCTTCAAACCCTTCCCACTTCTTTGTCATGTCTGAGGCAGACTGACTGAGTAATAAAGGCAATACTTATTGCCCTCCTGTTTTCAGTGCCTCCGGGCCGTTAGGGGTATAAAGCCCGTAGGCTTCCCTCAGCCACTCTAGAAAGGCAGGCGGATATTCTCTTATAGGAACCTGAAAATTCTCACTGACCTTAGATAAATTCATAGGTTTCCTAGCTCTTCTGCAGAGGGTCATGTAAGAGCAATGGTTGATACCTGGTAAAGTCCTCTGGGCCTTGCTAGGAATTGAGATCCCACATTGTTGGTGTAGTGGCCAAAAGAGTTTCTCTCAAGTGGGGAGTGCCCGCTCGCTGACCATCAGGTTCACTGACTGCTTACTGGGCCTCTGTCTGGAAGGGCTACCCTCCTCCGTTGTGAACAGCACCTGGAGAAGTTGTTGGCAAGCATTCCAGGTGGGCTGATGAGTATGGAAGTCATACCAGTACTAGTGTGTGTGGGGGGCTGCTTGTTAGGGGTGGGGGTGAGTTTGGGGGGCCGGTGGGGGAGGGAGTGACTCAATAAGGGCCTGTTAGAAGTTTTCTATTTCTGGACCCTAGAAACCTTATAGGGCGGGGGTTGAAAGAAAGGGTTTGAAGCCAGCTCTCCCACTCCCAGAGTTCTCCTGCAAAATGGGATAAAGCCGATTAGGGGAGAGTGATGGGGAGGGGAGGGGAGGGGAGGGGTGGGGGAGTGATGGGGGAGGGGAGGGGTGAGGGAGGGGAGGGGTGGGGGAGGGTGATGGGGAGGGATGGCCTCCACCTATGTGGTTTTGGGAACTTGGACCGTTTGTTTTTCCGGTCCTTCCATGTTTCCTGAAACCTTGGAAACAAGGGCCCTTTCTTTGCGGGAGGGAGTAAGTCTTTTATATTTGCAGGCTTCTTAGTGGCAATGTCAGCCCACACTTGAAGTAACGGGATCAGATCGGGATATCCTGGTTCCCTTTAACCATAACTATGAACTCTTAGTAACAGGGGATGGGAAAACTAGTCTTGCGTGGGTCAATCAGGGACTCCTTCTGCCCCATCACTTTTAAACAAATTGTAGAGTCTCCAAGCTTTTGGGTTGAAACCACATCCTCTTGGTGAATGCCGAGAGCAGGGGTCCTCAAACTACAACCTGTGGGCCACATGCAGACAGCCGAGGACGTTGATCCTTTCTGCCGGGTGTATGTGCCCCATTTATTTTTTTTTGAACTTCAAATCAAGATGTGCAGTGTGCACATGAATTTGTTCGTAATATTTGTTTTTTTAAACTATAGTCTTTCCTTCAAAAGGCCTGAGGGATAGTGAACTGGCCCCCTGGGTAAACAGTTTAAGGACCCCTGCCCTAAGGTATCCTGGACTTAGGGGTTATTAATCTCCCAGCCCTGAAACATCCCTGAACATTCTACCCGTTGTAGGAGGCACCATGGGAATTTGGACCCCGGGTAATTTACAAGCCTTTACTCCAATTGAACCTAAGAAAATTCCAAATGACTTAGGCAGTTACTCTATTTTGGTCACTTTTGACTCGTCCTGCACTAGCCCATTATTTCCATTTAACTCTATAACGCGAAGCATGATGTTTTCATAACATTAAAAATGTATATATTAATACATATATATATATATATTTATAACTATGAAAGTCCACAACAAAAAGAAAATTTTTTCCCAAAATTAAAATTGAAGCGTTATAGGGTTAAAAAGAAGGATGGGTCTTATCAGCGGGTCCAAGACCTTAGCATCATAAATGAATCAGTGATCCGACTGCACCTAGTAGTGCCCAAACCTGTGCCCTCCTAGGGGAAAGTGTGAATGCTTTTATCCCTCTTCCTGTACTTCCAATGAACAAACACACATGTCTGGTAATCCTAAGATTATTTTTGTTTCCTGTGATACTCACCTAATTTCAAGGCCACTGCCACCTCACAAGCTTAGCCTTGTCGTAGTCAAACTGTTCACCTTTTAGACCGTTTGTTTTTCTCAGAAGTTATCGGGTGATTAAAGCTTCTGAACCAAGTGTGCCAGGTCCACGACTACCATCTCCTGGACCACCTCAACCTTATCCATCCTGGATAAAGTTGCCCTCAATGGACAACCCCTCCCAGCAGTGTAGGAAGGGTATGGACCCAAAGCCCCACCTCGCCCCTTTTGCCAGCAGGAAGCAGCTAGAGATGTCGTCGCCCAGTACCCCCAAAGATTTGGGTCCATATCTCTTCAGGGGGGCAAATGTTAGGTAGCTATACTAGGGACTGGGGCATCCGTTATGCATGCCCATAGGGCCAAGATAAGAGCCCAGTTAGGAGAGGCACCCTGTGCATGCTCAGAGGTCCAGATTTCTGGCCATGAAGGGGAGGTCACCTGGGTGGTTCCTGTACCTGGATTGACCAATCTAGGCCATGTAAATTCAATTCAGCCACTGGGGTCGGCCAGACTTGCCCACCACGCCTCCCTAATGCTCATAAAACTCTCTTGAGTGCAGACCAGGCTTCTGCATGATTTCTCTCTCACTCAGGAAGGCTCTTTGGAGGCAGCTGTGCTGCACATGAGTGGCTGGTGGATACTGTTCAGATGCATGGCTTTCTGCTTGCAAGGGTTTTTGTCTCAGCTGACTGTAAGGGAGGAGGTAGTACGTCTGGATCACAGAGTATCCATGTCCACAAACGAGGCTGCTCATTCCACAGTCCTGGAAGTGCTTTATGAAAACCCTCTGCTTTGCAATGTCACTCCTTGTAGATTAGAGTGGGAGGGGCTGGGACCAAGGTATGCTGCCTCTTACTCCCAGTTGCAGGTTTCTGGATGCTGATTGTAGCTCTTACAGCATCAGTTAGTGGGCTTGTTGTCTGCCTCAGGCTTTGTTCACGGAGATCCTCCAGCTAGTTGGTGGTGTGTGCGCATGAGCAGAGGCTTCCTGCCAATCCCCCATGAGTAGTAGAGCTCCCATGGTGTGGACTCCATGAAAGCCTTGCCCCAGGCAGCATGCTTACAAAGGAGGGTGGGCCCTGCAGGACAGAGGACCATTCCCCCTGTGGAATGGCCTCAGAGATCCACCTCCCTCTCTGGCCAGCTGCTGGGGCTGTGGGTCCTAAGCATCATGGCTGACTCAGTAATAGACACAGGGTGAGGCGACTCCAGTAGCTGTTTTGACTGGTCTAATCCAGCCTGAGATCATCCTTGCATGAGCCCTCTGCCAAGATTATTTTTGTTTCTTTTATGATCTTTTCATTAGTGGCTCCTACAACACTAACCACAATCCATAAATACATCATCTGTTTGAAGCACATCTGTACATTAATTGCCCTCCTTATTCACAAAATATCCACTCTCCACCCAAGCCCCTGGCCTCAGCTCCTCATTTTTCCCCCCTCAATGCCCGCCACCCATCCCTCATCAATCCTTGGAAATGTACTAATTCTTTTGTCATATTTTCACCCACCTTTCTTTTGAGGTCAATGAAGATCCTTGTAATCGGTTCCCACTTTCCATCCTGCCCTTCCTCCACCCTCCCAGTATCTCCATTCATAACACTGGTAAAGGGCCCATCCACTCTGGATTCCCCATGTTTGAAATTCCTATCGGTACTAGAATACCTTCTCTAGTTTGGTCAGATTAGTATGGTAGAACTGGGATCATGATAGTGGGGCAAGAGAAAGCATTAAGAACTAGAGGAAAGTTGTGTTTCATCTTTGCTGTCTCATACCCTGTATTCTTTAATCTCCACTCTGAGATCCTTCTGTAAGGGGATGTCCAGTGCACTGCAAATAGGTTTTTGGTCTATACCCGGCAGTCCCCTCTCATTCTCCATGATAAGATTTTTTTGTTCTCATGATGCCTGTTGCCTTATCCCTTTAAAACTTTGTGATCACACAGGCTGGTATGCTTTCTCCATGTGGGCTCTGTTGCTTCAGAGCCAGATGGCTGTTTCTTTACCCTCAGGCCTTTAAGACCCCACACGCTATATCTTTAGGTAGCTGGACACCATCGGCTTTCTTCACCACATTTGCTTATGCAGCCGCTTTGTGGTCAGTGATTGTGTAGGGAAGGTGAGCATCTTAGAATGCCAATTTAATAGAACAGTGTTATTGCAATGAGGGAGTCCTTGAGCGGAGGTCCTATGTCCATCTGCTACCTTAATACTAAATCTATAAACATATGGACATAGATCTATTTCCCCATGCCCCTTTGTAAATATATGTACATATGTACATGCCTTTATTTAGACGTCTATAACTGGCCCTTGCTTCCCAGCTCACTCTTCTATACTCTTTGATTTTCCTCTTGTGCCCACTGACATGCTCAGTCTTCCTTTGGGTTTCAGTAATTCCTCTTGGTTACATTACCTTTGATCACGCCCTACCAGGCCTCCTACATCCCCCTCACTACCGTTTTCCATCACTTGTTGTACCCTTGTCTCTGGGTTTCTTTACACCACTTCCTTTCCCCCCACCGTGCTCACTCCCATGCCCAATGGAAAGGGCCGGTCACATGTTTACTCCTCCAGATTGTTCATCCAGCCTCTCTTAATTAGACAGACCTGTAAAGGTAATAACATGCACAAAACAAGACTGAGCTAAACCAAGCAGCAAAAAGAAAAAAAAACAAACAAAAATGAAAACAAAACCCAACCCAAATCCAATGACACTAAAAGAAAACAACACTAACCAGAAAGAAAAGTACAAGGACTGTGTGGTGAACTTTAGGAGTGTTTTCCAGTCCAGTCTGTGGGGGCACCGAACCCTGACCACAAAGTCCACCTTTGGCATTCCCCGGGGACTTTGATGCTCCGTTTTCTTACTCTTCCGCTGCACTCTCTTAGTGTCATGCATCGAAGTTGCAGGATCAGTTCGGGTGCAGTTCCCACACTGTGTGTCCAGTGTTGTCCCCTCTAAGGCTATGGGTCTTTGAGGGACGTTTCTCATCGTGGGGCTGCCCATGTGGTCTTCTCTGTGGATTGGCTTCTCTGATTGGGAACATCATCCTCAAGGTGTATTGGGCCAGGATGTGCTCCATTCTCCCCTCCTCCCCCTTGTTCTGCCCTGTGTTCTCTGATCAGATATGTCCCTCTCCGCGAGCTGCAGATCCGGTGCCATCCTGTGAAATACAATCTTTTGGGGCTGCAAGGATGTGGGGGGGGGTGGGTATCAGCTCAGATCTTTTGAGAGTCCAGGAGATATTGACTGCTCGATGGGCACAGTTCTGTGGGGCACCGTGCTCTTGGTCCAGACGCTGGTTGTGAATATGACTTTGTTGTTAACCAGTTGTGTGTCTCTGGGTCAACTCCCGTGTGTTTTTGAGTGAGTTTTCTAATCTGCAAAGTAAATGTACAGGATTATCCAGACTCCCATGTCAGCAAGTTATCGAGAGGGGTTAATCAGAGACTGTTTCATATAGTGTGTACCTGCGCGCCGCATTCTAGACCTGCGATGGCAATTATGAGCTCAGGATAGAGATGGTGTCCAGCAGGTAACATACGTGGCTCCATATTGAAACAGGAAGCCCACTGTGGAGATTTGGTCCTTCCGTTGATGGCCACTGGCCACCTAGTCTTTTCCTGCTATAACTGCTTCACTGGCTCAGCAGCTGAGCCAGAAGCCAGTGATATCATAACCAGGTGGCTAACTGGGCCAAAGGGCTGATAGATATTTGTTATTTTGTTGTCTTGGGAAACCCACCTACCCTCCATGCAAACCTTCTGGTGTGAGTTATCTGTGGAAGGAATCATAGGCTCACAGTAATTCACATCTTTCTTCTTGAAAATGTGCCCATATTCCTTTCTGAACCTGACAAGGTGGCCCCTGTGTCCACCAAGAAATTTACTGCCTGGCCTCCTACTTGGAGAGTTAGCCTGGGCTTTTGGCGGCGAAGTGAAACAGAGCCCTGACCCCTTCATTGAGCTTCTTCAAGCATTATTGTCTCTTGCTTGGGTCTTTCTACGTGCAGATGAGGCCCATCCACTCTAGTGGAGGGTCGTGCACCTCTCCTGGGGTTTTCAAGGCACTGATTTTTCCAGTGTCCTTCTTTCCTGCAGTAGGCACATTGGTCCTTCCCCATGGCTTGGCGGTGCCCACAGGTTAGTCTCTCCGTGAGTGGGCCATGCTCTCCTTTTCCTGAGTCTCTGGGGTATCTCATGGCAATTATGATTATTTTAGCTAGCTTCTTTGTCTCTGTCGTGCTAGGGTCATCTCTGTTGTTATACACTCAATGAGCCACTTATACCAAATCGCTAAGATTTTTCCCTTCAAACCCTTCCCACTTCTTTGTCATGTCTGAGGCAGACTGACTGAGTAATAAAAGCAATACTTATTGCCCTCCTGTTTTCAGTGCCTCCGGGCCGTTAGGGGTATAAAGCCCGTAGGCTTCCCTCAGCCACTCTAGAAAGGCAGGCGGATATTCTCTTATAGGAACCTGAAAATTCTCACTGACCTTAGATAAATTCATAGGTTTCCTAGCTCTTCTGCAGAGGGTCATGTAAGAGCAATGGTTGATACCTGGTAAAGTCCTCTGGGCCTTGCTAGGAATTGAGATCCCACATTGTTGGTGTAGTGGCCAAAAGAGTTTCTCTCAAGTGGGGAGTGCCCGCTCGCTGACCATCAGGTTCACTGACTGCTTACTGGGCCTCTGTCTGGAAGGGCTACCCTCCTCCGTTGTGAACAGCACCTGGAGAAGTTGTTGGCAAGCATTCCAGGTGGGCTGATGAGTATGGAAGTCATACCAGTAGTAGTGTGTGTGGGGGGATGCTTGTAAGGGGTGGGGGTGAGTTTGGGGGGTCGGTGGGGGAGGGAGTGACTCAATAAGGGCCTGTTAGAAGTTTTCTATTTCTGGACCCTAGAAACCTTATAGGGCGGGGGTTGAAAGAAAGGGTTTGAAGCCAGCTCTCCCACTCCCAGAGTTCTCCTGCAAAATGGGATAAAGCCGATTAGGGGAGAGTGATGGGGAGGGGAGGGGAGGGGAGGGGTGGGGGAGTGATGGGGGAGGGGAGGGGTGAGGGAGGGGAGGGGTGGGGGAGGGTGATGGGGAGGGATGGCCTCCACCTATGTGGTTTTGGGAACTTGGACCGTTTGTTTTTCCGGTCCTTCCATGTTTCCTGAAACCTTGGAAACAAGGGCCCTTTCTTTGTGGGAGGGAGTAAGTCTTTTATATTTGCAGGCTTCTTAGTGGCAATGTCAGCCCACACTTGAAGTAACGGGATCAGATCGGGATATCCTGGTTCCCTTTAACCATAACTATGAACTCTTAGTAACAGGGGATGGGAAAACTAGTCTTGCGTGGGTCAATCAGGGACTCCTTCTGCCCCATCACTTTTAAACAAATTGTAGAGTCTCCAAGCTTTTGGGTTGAAACCACATCCTCTTGGTGAATGCCGAGGGCAGGGGTCCTCAAACTACAACCTGTGGGCCACATGCAGACAGCCGAGGACGTTGATCCTTTCTGCCGGGTATATGTGCCCCATTTTTTTTTTTTTTTGAACTTCAAATCAAGATGTGCAGTGTGCACATGAATTTGTTCGTAATATTTGTTTTTTTAAACTATAGTCTTTCCTTCAAAAGGCCTGAGGGATAGTGAACTGGCCCCCTGGGTAAACAGTTTAAGGACCCCTGCCCTAAGGTATCCTGGACTTAGGGGTTATTAATCTCCCAGCCCTGAAACATCCCTGAACATTCTACCCGTTGTAGGAGGCACCATGGGAATTTGGACCCCGGGTAATTTACAAGCCTTTACTCCAATTGAACCCAAGAAAATTCAAAATGACTTAGGCAGTTACTCTATTTTGGTCACTTTTGACTCATCCTGCACTAGCCCATTATTTCCATTTAACTCTATAACGCGAAGCATGATGTTTTCATAACATTAAAAAATATATATATTAATACATATATATATTTATAACTATGAAAGTCCACAACAAAAAGAAAATTTTTTCCCAAAATTAAAATTGAAGTGTTATAGTGTTAAAAAGAAGGATGGGTCTTATCAGCGGGTCCAAGACCTTAGCATCATAAATGAATCAGTGATCAGACTGCACCTAGTAGTGCCCAAACCTGTGCCCTCCTAGGGGAAAGTGTGAATGCTTTTATCCCTCTTCCTGTACTTCCAATGAACAAACACACATGTCTGGTAATCCTAAGATTATTTTTGTTTCCTGTGACACTCACCTAATTTCAAGGCCACTGCCACCTCACAAGCTTAGCCTTGTCGTAGTCAAACTGTTCACCTTTTAGACCGTTTGTTTTTCTCAGAAGTTATCGGGTGATTAAAGCTTCTGAACCAAGTGTGCCAGGTCCACGACTACCATCGCCTGGACCACCTCAACCTTATCCATCCTGGATAAAGTTGCCCTCAATGGACAACCCCTCCCAGCAGTGTAGGAAGGGTATGGACCCAAAGCCCCACCTCGCCCCTTTTGCCAGCAGGAAGCAGCTAGAGATGTCGTCGCCCAGTACCCCCAAAGATTTGGGTCCATATCTCTTCAGGGGGGCAAATGTTAGGTAGCTATACTAGGGACTGGGGCATCCGTTATGCATGCCCATAGGGCCAAGATAAGAGCCCAGTTAGGAGAGGCACCCTGTGCATGCTCAGAGGTCCAGATTTCTGGCCATGAAGGGGAGGTCACCTGGGTGGTTCCTGTACCTGGATTGACCAATCTAGGCCATGTAAATTCAATTCAGCCACTGGGGTCGGCCAGACTTGCCCACCACGCCTCCCTACGCTCATAAAACTCTCTTGAGTGCAGACCAGGCTTCTGCATGATTTCTCTCTCACTCAGGAAGGCTCTTTGGAGGCAGCTGTGCTGCACATGAGTGGCTGGTGGATACTGTTCAGATGCATGGCTTTCTGCTTGCAAGGGTTTTTGTCTCAGCTGACTGTAAGGGAGGAGGTAGTACGTCTGGATCACAGAGTATCCATGTCCACAAACGAGGCTGCTCATTCCACAGTCCTGGAAGTGCTTTATGAAAGCCCTCTGCTTTGCAATGTCACTCCTTGTAGATTAGAGTGGGAGGGGCTGGGACCAAGGTATGCTGCCTCTTACTCCCAGTTGCAGGTTTCTGGATGCTGATTGTAGCTCTTACAGCATCAGTTAGTGGGCTTGTTGTCTGCCTCAGGCTTTGTTCACGGAGATCCTCCAGCTAGTTGGTGGTGTGTGCGCATGAGCAGAGGCTTCCTGCCAATCCCCCATGAGTAGTAGAGCTCCCATGGTGTGGACTCCATGAAAGCCTTGCCCCAGGCAGCATGCTTACAAAGGAGGGTGGGCCCTGCAGGACAGAGGACCATTCCCCCTGTGGAATGGCCTCAGAGATCCACCTCCCTCTCTGGCCAGCTGCTGGGGCTGTGGGTCCTAAGCATCATGGCTGACTCAGTAATAGACACAGGGTGAGGCGACTCCAGTAGCTGTTTTGACTGGTCTAATCCAGCCTGAGATCATCCTTGCATGAGCCCTCTGCCAAGATTATTTTTGTTTCTTTTATGATCTTTTCATTAGTGGCTCCTACAACACTAACCACAATCCATAAATACATCATCTGTTTGAAGCCCATCTGTACATTAATTGCCCTCCTTATTCACAAAATATCCACTCTCCACCCAAGCCCCTGGCCTCAGCTCCTCATTTTCCGCCCCTCAATGCCCGCCACCCATCCCTCATCAATCCTTGGAAATGTACTAATTCTTTTGTCATATTTTCACCCACCTTTCTTTTGAGTTCAATGAAGATCCTTGTAATCGGTTCCCACTTTCCATCCTGCCCTTCCTCCACCCTCCCAGTATCTCCACTCATAACACTGGTAAACGGCCCATCCACTCTGGATTCCCCGTGTTTGAAATTCCTATCGGTACTAGAATACCTTCTCTAGTTTGGCCAGATTAGTATGGTAGAACTGGGATCATGATAGTGGGGCAAGAGAAAGCATTAAGAACTAGAGGAAAGTTGTGTTTTTCTTTGCTGTCTCATACCCTGTATTCTTTAATCTCCACTCTGAGATCCTTCTGTAAGGGGATGTCCAGTGCACTGCAAATAGGTTTTGGGTCTATACCGGCAGTCCCCTCTCATTCTCCATGATAAGATTTTTTTGTTCTCATGATGCCTGTTGCCTTATCCCTTTAAAACTTTGTGATCACACAGGCTGGTATGCTTTCTCCATGTGGGCTCTGTTGCTTCAGAGCCAGATGGCTGTTTCTTTACCCTCAGGCCTTTAAGACCCCACACGCTATATCTTTAGGTAGCTGGACACCATCGGCTTTCTTCACCACATTTGCTTATGCAGCCGCTTTGTGGTCAGTGATTGTGTAGGGAAGGTGAGCATCTTAGAATGCCAATTTAATAGAACAGTGTTATTGCAATGAGGGAGTCCTTCAGCGGAGGCCCTATGTCCATCTGCTACCTTAATACTAAATCTATAAACATATGGACATAGATCTATTTCCCCATGCCCCTTTGTAAATATATGTACATATGTACATGCCTTTATTTAGACGTCTATAACTGGCCCTTGCTTCCCAGCTCACTCTTCTATACTCTTTGATTTTCCTCTTGTGCCCACTGACATGCTCAGTCTTCCTTTGGGTTTCAGTAATTCCTCTTGGTTACATTACCTTTGATCACGCCCTACCAGGCCTCCTACATCCCCCTCACTACCGTTTTCCATCACTTGTTGTACCCTTGTCTCTGGGTTTCTTTACACCACTTCCTTTCCCCCCACCGTGCTCACTCCCATGCCCAATGGAAAGGGCCGGTCACATGTTTACTCCTCCAGATTGTTCATCCAGCCTCTCTTAATTAGACAGACCTGTAAAGGTAATAACATGCACAAAACAAGACTGAGCTAAACCAAGCAGCAAAAAGAAAAAAAAAACAAACAAAAATGAAAACAAAACCCAACCCAAATCCAATGACACTAAAAGAAAACAACACTAACCAGAAAGAAAAGTACAAGGACTGTGTGGTGAACTTTAGGAGTGTTTTCCAGTCCAGTCTGTGGGGGCACCGAACCCTGACCACAAAGTCCACCTTTGGCATTCCCCGGGGACTTTGATGCTCCGTTTTCTTACTCTTCCGCTGCACTCTCTTAGTGTCATGCATCGAAGTGGCAGGATCAGTTCGGGCGCAGTTCCCACACTGTGTGTCCAGTGTTGTCCCCTCTAAGGCTAAGGGTCTTTGAGGGACGTTTCTCATCGTGGGGCTGCCCATGTGGTCTTCTCTGTGGATTGGCTTCTCTGATTGGGAACATCATCCTCAAGGTGTATTGGGCCAGGATGTGCTCCATTCTCCCCTCCTCCCCCTTGTTCTGCCCTGTGTTCTCTGATCAGATATGTCCCTCTCCGCGAGCTGCAGATCCGGTGCCATCCTGTGAAATACAATCTTTTGGGGCTGCAAGGATGTGGGGGGGTGGGTATCAGCTCAGATCTTTTGAGAGTCCAGGAGATATTGACTGCTCGATGGGCACAGTTCTGTGGGGCACCGTGCTCTTGGTCCAGACGCTGGTTGTGAATATGACTTTGTTGTTAACCAGTTGTGTGTCTCTGGGTCAACTCCCGTGTGTTTTTGAGTGAGTTTTCTAATCTGCAAAGTAAATGTACAGGATTATCCAGACTCCCATGTCAGCAAGTTATCGAGAGGGGTTAATCAGAGACTGTTTCATATAGTGTGTACCTGCGCGCCGCATTCTAGACCTGCGATGGCAATTATGAGCTCAGGATAGAGATGGTGTCCAGCAGGTAACATACGTGGCTCCATATTGAAACAGGAAGCCCACTGTGGAGATTTGGTCCTTCCGTTGATGGCCACTGGCCACCTAGTCTTTTCCTGCTATAACTGCTTCACTGGCTCAGCAGCTGAGCCAGAAGCCAGTGATATCATAACCAGGTGGCTAACTGGGCCAAAGGGCTGATAGATATTTGTTATTTTGTTGTCTTGGGAAACCCACCTACCCTCCATGCAAACCTTCTGGTGTGAGTTATCTGTGGAAGGAATCATAGGCTCACAGTAATTCACATCTTTCTTCTTGAAAATGTGCCCATATTCCTTTCTGAACCTGACAAGGTGGCCCCTGTGTCCACCAAGAAATTTACTGCCTGGCCTCCTACTTGGAGAGTTAGCCTGGGCTTTTGGCGGCGAAGTGAAACAGAGCCCTGACCCCTTCATTGAGCTTCTTCAAGCATTATTGTCTCTTGCTTGGGTCTTTCTACGTGCAGATGAGGCCCATCCACTCTAGTGGAGGGTCGTGCACCTCTCCTGGGGTTTTCAAGGCAATGATTTTTCCAGTGTCCTTCTTTCCTGCAGTAGGCACATTGGTCCTTCCCCATGGCTTGGCGGTGCCCACAGGTTAGTCTCTCCGTGAGTGGGCCATGCTCTCCTTTTCCTGAGTCTCTGGGGTATCTCATGGCAATTACGATTATTTTAGCTAGCTTCTTTGTCTCTCTCGTGCTAGGGTCATCTCTGTTGTTATACACTCAATGAGCCACTTATACCAAATCGCTAAGATTTTTCCCTTCAAACCCTTCCCACTTCTTTGTCATGTCTGAGGCAGACTGACTGAGTAATAAAGGCAATACTTATTGCCCTCCTGTTTTCAGTGCCTCCGGGCCGTTAGGGGTATAAAGCCCGTAGGCTTCCCTCAGCCACTCTAGAAAGGCAGGCGGATATTCTCTTATAGGAACCTGAAAATTCTCACTGACCTTAGATAAATTCATAGGTTTCCTAGCTCTTCTGCAGAGGGTCATGTAAGAGCAATGGTTGATACCTGGTAAAGTCCTCTGGGCCTTGCTAGGAATTGAGATCCCACATTGTTGGTGTAGTGGCCAAAAGAGTTTCTCTCAAGTGGGGAGTGCCCGCTCGCTGACCATCAGGTTCACTGACTGCTTACTGGGCCTCTGTCTGGAAGGGCTACCCTCCTCCGTTGTGAACAGCACCTGGAGAAGTTGTTGGCAAGCATTCCAGGTGGGCTGATGAGTATGGAAGTCATACCAGTACTAGTGTGTGTGGGGGGATGCTTGTAAGGGGTGGGGGTGAGTTTGGGGGGTCGGTGGGGGAGGGAGTGACTCAATAAGGGCCTGTTAGAAGTTTTCTATTTCTGGACCCTAGAAACCTTATAGGGCGGGGGTTGAAAGAAAGGGTTTGAAGCCAGCTCTCCCACTCCCAGAGTTCTCCTGCAAAATGGGATAAAGCCGATTAGGGGAGAGTGATGGGGAGGGGAGGGGAGAGGACAGGTGGGGGAGTGATGGGGGAGGGGAGGGGTGAGGGAGGGGAGGGGTGGGGGAGGGTGATGGGGAGGGATGGCCTCCACCTATGTGGTTTTGGGAACTTGGACCGTTTGTTTTTCCGGTCCTTCCATGTTTCCTGAAACCTTGGAAACAAGGGCCCTTTCTTTGTGGGAGGGAGTAAGTCTTTTATATTTGCAGGCTTCTTAGTGGCAATGTCAGCCCACACTTGAAGTAACGGGATCAGATCGGGATATCCTGGTTCCCTTTAACCATAACTATGAACTCTTAGTAATAGGGGATGGGAAAACTAGTCTTGCGTGGGTCAATCAGGGACTCCTTCTGCCCCATCACTTTTAAACAAATTGTAGAGTCTCCAAGCTTTTGGGTTGAAACCACATCCTCTTGGTGAATGCCGAGGGCAGGGGTCCTCAAACTACAACCTGTGGGCCACATGCAGACAGCCGAGGACGTTGATCCTTTCTGCCGGGTGTATGTGCCCCATTTATTTTTTTTTGAACTTCAAATCAAGATGTGCAGTGTGCACATGAATTTGTTCGTAATATTTGTTTTTTTAAACTATAGTCTTTCCTTCAAAAGGCCTGAGGGATAGTGAACTGGCCCCCTGGGTAAACAGTTTAAGGACCCCTGCCCTAAGGTATCCTGGACTTAGGGGTTATTAATCTCCCAGCCCTGAAACATCCCTGAACATTCTACCCGTTGTAGGAGGCACCATGGGAATTTGGACCCCGGGTAATTTACAAGCCTTTACTCCAATTGAACCCAAGAAAATTCAAAATGACTTAGGCAGTTACTCTATTTTGGTCACTTTTGACTCATCCTGCACTAGCCCATTATTTCCATTTAACTCTATAACGCGAAGCATGATGTTTTCATAACATTAAAAAATGTATATATTAATACATATATATATTTATAACTATGAAAGTCCACAACAAAAAGAAAATTTTTTCCCAAAATTAAAATTGAAGCGTTATAGTGTTAAAAAGAAGGATGGGTCTTATCAACGGGTCCAAGACCTTAGCATCATAAATGAATCAGTGATCAGACTGCACCTAGTAGTGCCCAAACCTGTGCCCTCCTAGGGGAAAGTGTGAATGCTTTCATCCCTCTTCCTGTACTTCCAATGAACAAACACACATGTCTGGTAATCCTAAGATTATTTTTGTTTCCTGTGACACTCACCTAATTTCAAGGCCACTGCCACCTCACAAGCTTAGCCTTGTCATAGTCAAACTGTTCACCTTTTAGACCGTTTGTTTTTCTCAGAAGTTATCGGGTGATTAAAGCTTCTGAACCAAGTGTGCCAGGTCCACGACTACCATCTCCTGGACCACCTCAACCTTATCCATCCTGGATAAAGTTGCCCTCAATGGACAACCCCTCCCAGCAGTGTAGGAAGGGTATGGACCCAAAGCCCCACCTCGCCCCTTTTGCCAGCAGGAAGCAGCTAGAGATGTCGTCGCCCAGTACCCCCAAAGATTTGGGTCCATATCTCTTCAGGGGGGCAAATGTTAGGTAGCTATACTAGGGACTGGGGCATCCGTTATGCATGCCCATAGGGCCAAGATAAGAGCCCAGTTAGGAGAGGCACCCTGTGCATGCTCAGAGGTCCAGATTTCTGGCCATGAAGGGGAGGTCACCTGGGTGGTTCCTGTACCTGGATTGACCAATCTAGGCCATGTAAATTCAATTCAGCCACTGGGGTCGGCCAGACTTGCCCACCACGCCTCCCTAACGCTCATAAAACTCTCTTGAGTGCAGACCAGGCTTCTGCATGATTTCTCTCTCACTCAGGAAGGCTCTTTGGAGGCAGCTGTGCTGCACATGAGTGGCTGGTGGATACTGTTCAGATGCATGGCTTTCTGCTTGCAAGGGTTTTTGTCTCAGCTGACTGTAAGGGAGGAGGTAGTACGTCTGGATCACAGAGTATCCATGTCCACAAACGAGGCTGCTCATTCCACAGTCCTGGAAGTGCTTTATGAAAACCCTCTGCTTTGCAATGTCACTCCTTGTAGATTAGAGTGGGAGGGGCTGGGACCAAGGTATGCTGCCTCTTACTCCCAGTTGCAGGTTTCTGGATGCTGATTGTAGCTCTTACAGCATCAGTTAGTGGGCTTGTTGTCTGCCTCAGGCTTTGTTCACGGAGATCCTCCAGCTAGTTGGTGGTGTGTGCGCATGAGCAGAGGCTTCCTGCCAATCCCCCATGAGTAGTAGAGCTCCCATGGTGTGGACTCCATGAAAGCCTTGCCCCAGGCAGCATGCTTACAAAGGAGGGTGGGCCCTGCAGGACAGAGGACCATTCCCCCTGTGGAATGGCCTCAGAGATCCACCTCCCTCTCTGGCCAGCTGCTGGGGCTGTGGGTCCTAAGCATCATGGCTGACTCAGTAATAGACACAGGGTGAGGCGACTCCAGTAGCTGTTTTGACTGGTCTAATCCAGCCTGAGATCATCCTTGCATGAGCCCTCTGCCAAGATTATTTTTGTTTCTTTTATGATCTTTTCATTAGTGGCTCCTACAACACTAACCACAATCCATAAATACATCATCTGTTTGAAGCCCATCTGTACATTAATTGCCCTCCTTATTCACAAAATATCCACTCTCCACCCAAGCCCCTGGCCTCAGCTCCTCATTTTCCCCCCCTCAATGCCCGCCACCCATCCCTCATCAATCCTTGGAAATGTACTAATTCTTTTGTCATATTTTCACCCACCTTTCTTTTGAGTTCAATGAAGATCCTTGTAATCGGTTCCCACTTTCCATCCTGCCCTTCCTCCACCCTCCCAGTATCTCCACTCATAACACTGGTAAACGGCCCATCCACTCTGGATTCCCCGTGTTTGAAATTCCTATCGGTACTAGAATACCTTCTCTAGTTTGGCCAGATTAGTATGGTAGAACTGGGATCATGATAGTGGGGCAAGAGAAAGCATTAAGAACTAGAGGAAAGTTGTGTTTTTCTTTGCTGTCTCATACCCCGTATTCTTTAATCTCCACTCTGAGATCCTTCTGTAAGGGGATGTCCAGTGCACTGCAAATAGGTTTTGGGTCTATACCCGGCAGTCCCCTCTCATTCTCCATGATAAGATTTTTTTGTTCTCATGATGCCTGTTGCCTTATCCCTTTAAAACTTTGTGATCACACAGGCTGGTATGCTTTCTCCATGTGGGCTCTGTTGCTTCAGAGCCAGATGGCTGTTTCTTTACCCTCAGGCCTTTAAGACCCCACACGCTATATCTTTAGGTAGCTGGACACCATCGGCTTTCTTCACCACATTTGCTTATGCAGCCGCTTTGTGGTCAGTGATTGTGTAGGGAAGGTGAGCATCTTAGAATGCCAATTTAATAGAACAGTGTTATTGCAATGAGGGAGTCCTTGAGCGGAGGCCCTATGTCCATCTGCTACCTTAATACTAAATCTATAAACATATGGACATAGATCTATTTCCCCATGCCCCTTTGTAAATATATGTACATATGTACATGCCTTTATTTAGACGTCTATAACTGGCCCTTGCTTCCCAGCTCACTCTTCTATACTCTTTGATTTTCCTCTTGTGCCCACTAACATGCTCAGTCTTCCTTTGGGTTTCAGTAATTCCTCTTGGTTACATTACCTTTGATCACGCCCTACCAGGCCTCCTACATCCCCCTCACTACCGTTTTCCATCACTTGTTGTACCCTTGTCTCTGGGTTTCTTTACACCACTTCCTTTCCCCCCACCGTGCTCACTCCCATGCCCAATGGAAAGGGCCGGTCACATGTTTACTCCTCCAGATTGTTCATCCAGCCTCTCTTAATTAGACAGACCTGTAAAGGTAATAACATGCACAAAACAAGACTGAGCTAAACCAAGCAGCAAAAAGAAAAAAAAAACAAACAAAAATGAAAACAAAACCCAACCCAAATCCAATGACACTAAAAGAAAACAACACTAACCAGAAAGAAAAGTACAAGGACTGTGTGGTGAACTTTAGGAGTGTTTTCCAGTCCAGTCTGTGGGGGCACCGAACCCTGACCACAAAGTCCACCTTTGGCATTCCCCGGGGACTTTGATGCTCCGTTTTCTTACTCTTCCGCTGCACTCTCTTAGTGTCATGCATCGAAGTGGCAGGATCAGTTCGGGCGCAGTTCCCACACTGTGTGTCCAGTGTTGTCCCCTCTAAGGCTAAGGGTCTTTGAGGGACGTTTCTCATCGTGGGGCTGCCCATGTGGTCTTCTCTGTGGATTGGCTTCTCTGATTGGGAACATCATCCTCAGTCATTTTAATGGAGGTATTGTGAAGGGTGTGGGTTCAGCAGCCACACACTGCCTCATCTCGCCTCCTCGTTGATAGGCTGTGTACCCTTATGTGAGTTGTTTAACCTCCTACCAAGCTAGTGAGAGCACTACTTTTATTAGCTTCATTTTACCGAGGCTGTGAGAGGTCAGGGGAGCGAAGGCTTACAGATTGCCAGGCATATAATATGCTAATGATAGTCAAGATATATAACTAAGCATTTCTCTGTTCTTGGTTCTGTCAGTACCTGGTGTGGCCACAAAGGAGAAACCTGGTTTCCTGCTATTTTGAGCATCTAATGTGAATGGCAGGAGATAAGTCACATGCTAATGAACCCTTGTGGTGTAGTGGTTAAGCATCCTGGGCCCGGCTATCAAAAGATATAGTGTCCAGGGTCTTAAAGACTGGAAGATAAACAAGGGGCCATCTAGCTAAGAAACAACAAAGCCCACATGGAAGAAGCCACCAGCCTATCTCGACATGATCGCTGAAGACAAAGCGGGTGCATAAGCAAATGCGGGCATGTTTTCCTGATGTGCACTCACCCTTTACATAAAACTCTCTCTTATACATACGCGTTTCTGTGGATTTGTTTCGCTAAGGCACCCAGACTAACATAAGCAGCATGGAACGCATTTAAGAAGCCTAGATAAAGGCAGGGCAGGATATTTGGAGGGACTGGATCCAGAATTAGAGAGGAAGGGGTCCTGGAGGTGAAACGGGCTGCTAGCTCCCTGTCCCAAGGGGGACAATGAGACTGCTGGCTCCCATGAAGATTTACAGTCTTGAAAACTCCATATAGGGTCACTGTGGTTGGAATCCACTGGACGGCAGTGGCCTTTTGGGATTGAAGGTGGAAGCCACGAACGGCTTCCTGCCATTGAGCCAAAGAGCCTGCGGGGAGTGTGTGAACTTCTGGAATACAGCGAACAACCTCTGCACATCTGCTTTTCGTGCTGCCCAAGTCATGCATTGACATTTGTCCAAAAGTGAACCATCACAGCTGCTCTCTCAGGAAGCTGGGGGCTGAGCCCGCTGGTTCCACTCCGTCAGCATTTCTGGTCCGGGTACCTGCCCTCTGCCCCAGCACAGGCAATGGGCTTTTGGAAGCAGTGCTCCCTGGGTAGTGGGTGTGATTTGGCTCCTCTGGCCTAACATGATGAATGCTGAGAGGGGGTGGATACTAGGGGGTTAAGCTCCCTGACCTTTCCCTAGCCCAGGGGAAAACTTACTATTTAAAGTAAGTTTTAGACAGAATCTTTAGAAAGATAAATTGTTTACTTAATGTACACAATTACTCCCCAACACATCTGTTTTGTGTCTGCTCAACTCAACCTCATAGGCTATGGATGACCTTGAGCAAGTTTTTAAAGTCACAATGGGTTTCTACCAGGATTGAGAGTTCAGCTCTCTCAACTCTCCAACTGGTTATTAGCACCATAGTCTCATTTCTATTTATGGATTTACTTTGTTTGAGGGAAAAAAGACTCCCAATTCAACTATATTTTATTAGGAACTCCTTTGCTATGTTTTACACAAGAAAAAGGCACAAACCGCTGTTCTGGATGAAGGAGAGCATCCGCATGAGGCCCCAATGGTGTCGGAAGGACCCACAGCCACAGTTACTTAAATAAAATGACACCCATTCTGTCCTGCTGACTCTGACTCATAGTGACTCTGTGTAGGGATCCTGAAGTTGCTACCTTTACAGGAAGCAATAACCTCATCTTTCTCCTGTGGAATGACTAGTGGCTATGAACCAGCGACCTTGCTGTTAATAGTCCAACACTATCCAGCATCACCACCTGAGCTCCTGAAAGCTTAAATGAGACATGGAAAACAAACACCTTTGTCACAAAACTGTCCCTGAAGACGGATCAATTCATGGAGTTGCGGGAGGGCCTGTGAGAGCATGAGCGGGACCTTCATTGGGATGTGCACACGACCGTATATCGCTGAGTCTGGCCCGGGGAGTGGACGCAAGCACACTGCCTGATGGACAAGCTTTCTACTGCCAGTCGGCAGTAGGAAAGAACTCAATGGTGGCTGAATGTGTGGCCCCTCAAAATGGATTTAGGGTCTCCACATAGACTCTCACTGTGAGCCACAGCCTATTGCTCAAAATTTAAGCTCAAATATGACTTAAATGCCTAACATTCTGTTTCCTTAAACTAGAGTACTGCCAGGATCAACTAGAGGCCTGGATGACCTATCAGGTCTGAACAACGATCTCAAATCACTTCACATGATCCATTCCACCAGTCATGTCACCAGTCACACCTCCTCACTTACCCATTCCAGAGACTGTGCCTGTATAACCTATCGACTAACACATTCCCACATGTCGTGATTATGAAACCAACCATCATGCTGGAATAAGGACCAATCACGATGTAAGGGGCAGGGTCAGTCGGAAAGCAAGATAGGGGCTGAGGGGAGCCAAGAGGGTCCGGTCACTCAATCCCTAAACCTGATCTAATGTCACTAGACTGGGGTCTTCCTCACATCTCAAGGGCACCCGATTCATGATTGAAGTGAATTGTGTTTATTCAATCTTTGTTCTGCTTGCCGTCCTGCTATGCTGCCTCCTCTTCTTGCTTTATGTGTGTGGCTCCCTCTGTTGTGGTGACAAATGGCTTGAGAGGGATTTGACATAGGGAGAAAGCCCACCCACATCAACTGTCACCAGAAGCAGACACTAAGTTCATTTCTCTCACCTCACAGAACTATGCACATCAGACACTGGTAGAGCTGCCCGGAAGGGGAACCCTTAGTGCAGTGGTTCTCACCCTGTGGGTTGCGACCCCTTTGGGAGTCATATGACCCTTTCACAGGGCTCGTCCAATTCATAACTGCAGCAAAATTACAGTGATGAAGTAGCAAGAAAATCATTTAATGGTCAGGGGGTCACCACAACAAGAGGACCTGTATTAGGAAGGTTGAGAACCACTGCCTGAGTGTGCTTAGGACTTTGCTGCCCTCAGGGTCACCAGACATTCCTGAAGGCAGAGTCACTGCAGGAAGCCCTTCTGGGAAATGCCCTGAAGCCAGGTCTCAACCAACTCCATCCACCCTCACCCTCCTAGATCCTAATCATAGGCCGCTTGGAAATGCTCTCTGCCACTTCAAAGACTGTAAGTCCATGGGAGCAGAAAGCCTCCTCTTTCTCCCTTGGAGTGGTGGCTGGTGAGTTCAAACTGCTCACCTTCTGGCTAACAAAACCCACAGACCAGCTCCCCCTGAGCTCAGTTTGGTTTGCCGCACAGCACACATTGTTGGGAACCTTCTGAAGTAGCTGTGCCATGTGCAGGTTGGGGGATTTCGCACAAGATGCAGAATTCCACCCTCTTTTGGCAAAAATAATTTTTGCAATAGCCTTGTATTCTCTTCTGGATCTGAGTAGCAGCTACTCTCATGCAGTCCTAGCATATACATGCATGCACAGTCCTCCCAACTCCCTAAGGTCTTATGCCGAGTCTGCTCCATGCTTTCCTGTGTCCTATGTGGTGCTGTAGGCACCCAAGGTATGGGCTCTGCAGCCTGGGTTCAAATCTCTCCTTTCCACTTCCTCACTGTGTGGTCATAGGCTCATGACTTTATCATCCTGTGCCACTGATTTTTCATCTGTAAAATGAGGCAAGAATAGAGTCCACACATAGGCTTCTTAAGTGAAATAATTGAATTATTATATACAAAAAGCTTAGAACATTGCTCGGCATCTTGCAAATACTGTTAGGTAGCTTAGCATAGGGACTGGGTCATCCATTACATATGCTCAGGTTCAAACTTCCGGCCAGGAAGGGGTGGTACACCTAGGTGGGTGTTACACCTGGATTGGCCCATCTGGGCCAGGTGAATTCAATCCAGCCAATGGGGTTGACCAGGACCATCAACCATGCCTCCCTATGGAGGAATTGAAAAGGCAGGATCTTGACCTCTCCGATGTCTCCCTTCACCCACTTTTCTGTTGTCCGTCCCCCAGGGAGGAGGTCACATGTAGATACTTGTAATCGGTTCCCTCTTTCCAAACCACCCTCCCGCTACCCTCCCAATATCACCACTCACAAATTATCAAGGTTTCTTGAGGGATGGGGGAGCGGGGAGGAAGGGGTAAAAATGAGGACTTGATTGATGCCAAGGGCTTATGTGGAGGCAAATGTTTTGAGAATAATGAGGGCAGTGAGTGTACAATGTGCTTTACACAATTGATGTATGTATGGATTGTGATAAGAATGTATGAGCCCCTAATAAAACGATTTCAAAAAAAAAGAAAAGAAAGAAAAGGCAGGATCCTGGAGCCCACGTAGTGACTTTCTCTCCAGCAGCTTCTAGGCAAGCTGTGCAGGGGTGAGGGGCCCTGAGGTGCCTGTGTAAACCTGAAACTTCTTCTCTCAAAAAACTCACTTGGATCACAATCCAGGCTGCGGAGTGAATTTTTCTCTCGCGAAGCCAAGGACTGAGGTATATTTCTCCCACGAGAGATCTAACAATAGTATCTCTTATTATATCATTAGGAGCCCTGGTGGTGTAGTGGACTATGCATTAACCTGCTAATCGCAAGGTCAGGGGTTTGAACTGACTAGCCCGTCCGTGGGAGAAATATGAGGTTGTCTATTTCTGTAAGGCAATGGTTCTCAACCTTCTGAATGCCGCCACCCTTTAATACAGTTCATGTTGTGGTCACCTGCAACCATAAAATTATTTTCATTGCTACTTTATAACTGTAATTTTGCTATCGTTATGAATTGGATGACCCCTGTTAAAGGGTTATTTGATCCCCAAAGGGGTCGCGACCCACAGGTTGCGACCCCTGCTGTAAGGATTTAAAGTCTCAAAACCCCAAAGGGGCAGATCTTTGTCCTATTGGGAGTCAATAAAATGGTAGTTAGGTTTTTTTCTGCATCAGTATCAGATTCTGGTGGCAATCTCAGTCATCCTGCATTGTGGTCTGGTTTGAACTCCGGAAATGACTGCCCTGGTTTGAGGTGAGGGCCACGGTGCTTCAGTGGTAGACCTCTCATCGTCTTTCACCGGGAAGACCCGGGTTTGATTTGCAGCCAATGTGCCCCAGACTGTCAGTGAAGGTTTGTGTGTTGCTACGACACTGAGGCTTCAGTGGTGTTTCCAGACTGAAACAGAATAATGAAGAAAGACCTGATCATCCCCATCCACACATTGACCTATGGCCCACCACTGTTGGCTTCCTCTCCCAGTCCTGATGGTAGCACAGATTGGCACAGTTTGCTCCACTGCCCATGAGGTGCCCATGAGAGGCTGAGTCGACAACCACAGTCAAGATCAACAGCTTAAACTCCATTCTGGGTCTATGGAAACAAGAACAACCTTCTGAAATGAGGTCACATTGCTATTTGGGACTGGGAGGATGCCTTTGTGATATGGATTGCACTCTGGATCCCGAGGGGGACTTTTAAACACAGCCACATAGCAGCTCCGGAAATTGTCATAGTGAGAAGGCAGGTTAAAAAAAAAAGCTTTTACTGGCTTGCTCAAAGGAGGCTGCGGGTAGATTGTGGGGTGGAAAACTCCTCTGGAAATGAAAAGTTTTTTTCCTTACATATGCATCATTTCTTCTGGTCCTGAAAGAAAACACAAAGCAGACGAGAGAAGGAAACGGAGACTAGCAGTCATCTTGTTGGTATTCCCACAGCACCCCCTCCTTAAGCACTTGCTGCCATCTCATCCAACTCCACTCAGTGTATTTCCACCCGGCAATGATGCAGAAATGTCTGCGCACTCCAGTTTGATTGTAGTCGGGCAACGTTTATGGCTTTGACGTTCAACTGAGCATGGCAGGACGTCTAGAAACAATTATAACCAGCACCTGCTCTGTCTGTGCTGTGGGCAGGCAGTGACGGATTCCCAGCCTCCGGAACACTAGTGTTCCCTCCCAGCTCAGGATAATGACGGTGACACTCGGCCCCCTTGTTGTCTGGGGAGCTCAAGGAGCTCTCCTCTGAAACCTCAACTTATGGGCATTTCTTTAAGTGAAGACATCAAATTAGTGACTGGAAAGGAAGGCGTAGGAGATGATTATTGGCCACAAGACAAGCCTCAACCGCCTCCAGAGAGCATGTCTCCTAAGTGCCAAGTCGGCGGCGACAGCTCGGGGGCCCTGGGTCACTGGGTGGTGTTGAGCGGGGACTCTGGGGCCCCGGCGTGGGACGCTGGCGGGTGCAAGTTCAAGAGGGTCAGGGGATGATGCCTCCCCACGCCCCTGCCCTCCCCCAGCAAGGGCGCTCTGGGATGCTGGGTCCTTGAGGCCCCGGTTGGCGGGGCCGCCCACGGTCAAGGCTTCGGGCACACGCGCGGGTGCGCTGAGGCCTGCGCCGTGCAGGGGTCTGGGCTCAGGCAGGTGGTCGCGGCGGCTCCGCGGGCGGGCGGGCGCCCAGCAGGACGACCGACGACCCCCGGCGGGTCGCCGGCACCCAGCGCCCGGGCGTAGAGGCGGGCGGGGGGGCTGCGCTCCGTCGCCGCCAGGGCCCCCTCCCTCCGCGCCCCCCCCGCGCCAGGTGAGCCTGGACTGGGCCTCGGCGGGCCGCGGGGCTGCCCTCTCGCCGCCCTCCAGCGCCCCCTCGGGGCCGGGCCGCGCCAAGCCGGGCGGCCGCCGGCCGAGGCTGGGGGTTGGGAGGGGCGGGGGTCGCGGGCGGGTCGCTCGTTCGGCTGCTGGCGGGGGGGCGGGGGCCGGCTCGGCTTGCCCTGGCGGCGGTGGTGCCGTGAGGAGGAGTCCGCGCTCCTCTGTGGCGGCGGCGGCGGCCGGCTCCAGGCCGGGTTTTGGCGCCGCCCGCCTGCTGCCTCCTGGGGGCTCCTGAACTCCAGCCCCCTCTCTATCAGCCTCTCACTCCATCTCAATATGTCTCAAGATGGCGGCCAATGTGTGATCGATGTTTCAATATTGGAAGCGCTTTGATTTACAGCAGCTGCAGGTCAGGCTTCTCCTCTCTCGGCCTCTCGCTCGGGGGTGGGGGCTGCGGGCGGTCGCGGCCTCCCCGGGGGCGCCGGGCTGCCTTGCGGCCAGGGGGCCGCGGCGGAGGGGAGGAGGTGGGTGCCGGGGAAAGCGGGGCCGACTCGGGGACAAGTCCCTCTCACTCCCCGGCCCCCATTGATAACTCGCTTGATCGGAAATTGATCCTCTTTGTTCAATTCATCGATCAGCCCAAGATGGCGCTGGGAGCCGCCGCCGCCACCGCTGCCCCTCGTGTCTGCCCCCTCCCCTGGCGCCCCCCCCCGGCCCCGAGCCGCCGCCGCGGGACCGGGGAGGGGGCGGCACCGGGCGCCCGCGGGGTGCGCAAAAAAAACAAAAAAAAAAGAACTTGAGGAAAGTTGTGTTTTTCTTTGCTGTCTCATACCCTGTATTCTTTTATCTCCTCTCTGAGATCCTTCTGTAAGGGGATGTCCAGTGCACTGCAAATAGGTTTTGGGTCTATACCCGGCCGTCCCCTCTCATTCTCCATGATAAGATTTTTTTGTTCTCATGATGCCTGTTGCCTTATCCCTTTGAAACTTTGTGATCACACAGGCTGGTATGCTTCCTCCATGTGGGCTCTGTTGCTTCTGAGCTAGATGGTTGCTTCTTTACCTTCAAGCCTTTAAGACCCCACACGCTATATCTTTTGGTAGCTGGACACCATCGGCTTTCTTCATCACATTTGCTTATGCAGCCGCTTTGTGGTCAGTGATCGTGTAGGGAAGGTGAGCATCGTTTAATGCCAATTTAATAGAACAATGTTCTTGCAATGAACGAGTCCTTGAGCGGAGGCCCTATGTCCATCTGCTACCTTAATACTAAATCTATAAACATATGGACATAGATCTATTTCCCCATGCCCCTTTGTAAATATATGTACATGCCTTTATTTAGACATCTATAACTGGCCCTTGCTTCCCAGCTCACTCTTCTATACCCTTTGATTTTCATTTTGTGCCCACTGTCATGCTCAGTCTTCCTTTGGGTTTCAGTAATTCCTCTTGGTTACATTACCCTTGATCACGCCCTACCAGGCCTCCTGCATCCCCCTCACCACCGATTTCCATCACTTTTTGTTCCCTTATCTCTGGAGTTCTTAACACCACTACCTTTCTTCCCACCTCCCTCTCTCGCATGTCCTCCAGGATGTGCTAGTTCCGTTTTTTTTTCTCCTCCAGATTGTTCGTTCAGCCTATCTTATTTAGACAGACCTGTAGAGGCAATAACATGCACAAAAACAAGAAAGAACAAAACCAAGCAGCAAAATAAACAAAACAACAAAAATCCAATTACAATAAAAGAAAACAAAGGTCAAAAAGATAGAAAAGCTCATAGATAGTTTAAGGACTATGTGTTGGCCTTTAGAAGTGTTTTCTAGTCCAGTCTTTTGGGGCACCAAACCCTGACCCTAAAGTCCACCTTTAGCATTTCCTTGGGATCTTGCTGCTCCTTTTACTTGCTCTTCTGCTGTACCCCCTTAGTGTTATGCCTCGGTGTAGCGAGATCAGTTTGGGGGTAATTCCCACACTGTGTCTCCAGTGTTGTCCCCTCTAGGGCTATGGGTCTTTGAGGGACGTTGTGTCTCGTCGTGGGGCTGGCCATGTGGTCTTCTATGTGAACTGACTTCTCTGAGTGGGAACATCATCCTCAAGGTCTGGTGGGACAGGATGTGCTCCACTCTCCCCTTCTCCCCTTCATCTCTGTGTGCTCTGATCAGATAATGTCTCTGTCCAGGAGATGCAAATTCAATGCTATCCTCTGAAATAAAATCTTTGGGAGGGGTTGTGGGGAATATCTGCTCAGATCTTTGGTGTGTCCAGGAGAGAGGGACTGCTCGGCTGGGCACAGCCACGAGGGGCTCAGAACTCTGGCTCCAGAAAATGGTTGTAAGTTTGGCTTTGTTTTTAACCAGTTGTGTGCCTCTGGGTCAACACCTGTGTTTTTTTGAGTTAGTTTTCTGATCCGAAAAGTAAAGGTACTCCATTGTCCAGACTCCCATGTCACCAAGTGATCGATAGGGGCTAACCAGAGCCTGATTCAAATAGTGTGGATCTGTTAGGTGCCTTCTAGACCTGGGGTGGCGATTCTGAGCCCAGGACAACAATAATGTCCGAGAGGTGATATAGGTGGCTCCAAATTGAAACAGGAAGACCACTGTGGAGATTTTGTCCTTCCACTGATGGCCACAGGCCACCGCCTCACGTCCTGCAAAAACAGTTTCCATGGCTCAACAGCCAAGCCAGGGGCCAGTGCCATAAAAATCATATGGCTAACTGGGACAAAGGGCAGACAGATATTTTTTATCATGATGTCTTGAGAAACCCACCTAACCTCCATGCAAATCTTCTGGTGTGAGTTATTTTTGGAAGCAATCATATGCTGACAGTAATTCAAATCTTTCCTTTTGACAATTTGCCTGTACTCTTTTCTGAACCTGAGAAGGTAATCCCTGTGTCCACTAAGAAATTGACTGGCTGGCCTCCTACTTGGACAGTTAGCCTGGGATCCTGGGGACCAAGTGAAACAGAGCACTGACACCTTCATTCAGCTTCTTCAAGCATTATTGTCTCTTGCTTGGGATTTTCTAGGTGTGGATGAGGCCCGTCCTCTCTATTGGAGGGTTGTCTGCTTCTCCTGGGGTATTCAAGGCACTGATTTTTCCAATGTCCTTCTTTCCTGCAGTAGGCACATTGATCCTGCCCCATGGCTTGGCGGTGCCCACAGGTCAGTCTCTCCGTAAGTGGGCCATGCTCTCCTTTTCCTGAGTCTCTGGGGTCTCTCATGGCAATTACTAGTATTTTAACTAGTTTCTTTGTCTCTGTCGTGGTAGGATCATCTCTGTTGTTACACACCCGCTGAGCCACTTGTACCAAATCACTAAGATTTTTCCCGTCAAACCCTTCCCACTTCTTTTTCATGTCTGAGGCAGACTGAGTAATAAAGGCAATACTTATTGCCCTCCTGTTCTCGGGGCCTCCAGGCCGTTAGGGATATAAAGCCCGTAGGCTTCCATCAGTCACTCTAAAAAGGCACGCAGACATTCTCTTGTAAGAGCCTGAAAATTCTCACTGACCTTAGATAAATTCATAGGTTTTCTAGCTGTTCCACTGAGGGCCTGCAAGAGAAACTGGTGATACCTGGTTAGGCCTTCTGTGCCTTGCAAGGAGTTTGGATCTCACATTTTTCGTGCAGTGGCAAAAAGAGTTTCCCTCACATGGGGAGTGCCTGCTGTCTGACCATCATGTCCATTGACTGCTTACTGGGCCTCTCTCTGGCAGGGCTACTGTACCTGTGTTGTGAACAGCACCTGGAGAAGTTGCTGGCAATTTCTGGAGGTGGGCTAATGCATATGGAAAACCGTTTCTATCAAGGAATCAGACCTGCTTTGTCAGAAAAAGGGATTTTGTTGATTCCAATTATACAAATCACTGGAATACAAGGGGATATATACCCAAAAAGGGACTCAGGGGTCTTCCCCAGGTGTTGGGGCTGCTTGCCTTGAGTGTAGAATGGCTGCTGCCGAATCATCCTTCTTGGGGGGTGGGGCGGTCGAGATCCCATACCAGCCCTAGTGTATGTTGGGGTGTGGACTCAGAAAGGAGTTATGAGTATTTCTCTCTCTCCAGCCCCATGCACCTGACAGGGTGGCAGTGATAATGAAGGGTCGTAAGCTAGTTCTCCCACTCCCAGAGTCCTCCTGCAAAAAGGAATAAAGACGAGACGGAGGGGTATGGGGAGGGGTTGGGGAAGGGCAGCCTCCACCTTAGTGGTTTTAGGACCTTGGGTCTATTTTTTTTCTGGTCCTGCCATGTTTCCTGAAATCTTGAAACAAGAACCCTTTCTGTTGCAGGAGGAAGTAAGTCTTTTGTTTATGCTGGCTTATTAGTGGCAATGTCATTCCACGCATCAATTTTAGGGATCAGATAGGGATGTCCTGGTTCCCCATAAACATAACTATGAACTCTGAGAAATAGGTGAAGGGAAAACGAGTCTTGCATGGGCAAATCAGGAACTCCTTCTGTCCAATCACCTTTAAACAAATTGCGGAGTCTCCAGGCTTTAGGGCTGAAACTACATTCTCTTTGTGAGCGCCTAGAGCAGGGGTCCTCAAACAATAGCCTGTGAGCCACATGCGGATAGCCGAGGACCTTGATCCTGTCCGCCGAGTGTTTGTGCCCCGTTTGTTTGTGTGTTTTTTTTAAACTTCAAAATAAGGTATGTGCAGGAAGCATAGGAATTTGTTCATAGTTTTATTGAAACGATAGTTCGGCCCTCCAACTGATCAGAGGGACAGTGAACTGGTCCCTGTTTAAAGAGTTTAAGGACCCCTGGCCTAGAGAAATCAGAAATCCGTAGTTCTGGGGAGAGCACTCCTGTTAAGGAGGTTTCCTTTCTAAGCAAGCCCAGACAGTGGCAATTGGATCTCGGTGCACCTCGAAATGTTGTAGCCACTCTCCATTCCCAGAAAGAAAACTACTCCGACCGCTGGCAAGTTCAACAGAAAAAGTTTTTTTTCCTGAGCAGCCCCAGTCTAATTGACCAAAGGTTTTTATACTTTTGCAATGTGCAGGTGTGCAAGCAGGCAGAGTAGAGAAGCAGGGTGTTGCAGTTAGTCATTCTTAATTGAACAAAGACTGCTCTGGTCGCTCTCGTGAATCTTCTGAGCATCCATATCCTTTGGGACATTCCCTTGGGCACATCTGCACAGCCTACCTCCCCTATATCAGCTAGTTCATTTACAGTTCATAGCTACTTTATTTACTTTACATGGTGCCTTCTGTCAGCTCATAATGGCTTCACTCTTGTCAAGGCTGTTTAAGCTTTTCCCAGAGATCCTATATAGCCGCCATTGTGGCCATGGGGAAACGGGGCCTGTGACCCTGGCCAAGATGGTGCCCACCAGCCCAAACATGTGGAAGGGCACTGCCTAGGGAGCTGGTTGAATAGACCTGGGAGTTAGCCCTGCCTTGTCCTGGGAGCCAAATATTTCCCTTTTCCCCTCCATTCCCTTTCTCCTGGCTTTTCAAACAAGCTGCTTTAGCCCTATAATGCCCAGCACAACATTTTTATAACATTTAATTGAAACTTATCTAGTACCAAACTTATAAATTATCAATGTGACAATTTGGTTACATTTCAAAAACATTGCACGTTTTATATATTTGAATGCCATATATACATATTGATAACTATGAAAGTAAAGAATAAAAATGTTTAAAATTATTTCCTGAATTTAAAACTTGAGGCGTTATAGTGTTAGTGTTCTACCAGTGTAGGTTTGTTCCTTGTTACAGGCTGGTTTTCCTTGGCCCAGGCTTAGGCCAATGGCATATGGAACCCTTCCTGTGTAACTGTTACCTTTAGGCTTTCAGTGTTGCTGCTTAAGGCACTTTTGGGGAAAGCTCTTACTACACAGTTCCACTGCCACGATGTTCCAGACAGAAATTCCAATTCCCTTAAGGTTCCCTGAGCTTCCAGATGCCCCTTCCCTTCAGAGATTTGAGAGTCTGCTCCCGCCAGCAGGCATCTTGGAGGGCCGTGGGGCCATTCCAAGCAGTGGTTCTCCTAGCTTGTCTAGAATAATGGTTGGACTTAAAGTCGACCTCAGTGAGTTGTCTTTGATCCCTTACTTCTTGCTGGGGCATCTTCCTGAGGCAACAGATTCAGGGCAATAAAGGGCTCGCTCTCAAGTGGGGTTTATTGACCTTGAGGCAGCAAGCTCTACATAGCCTTCTTTTGTGCTTTCTAGATGGGACTTAGCAGCTTCATACTCAGGAATTGCCCCCTTGCATGAATCCTGTCCAATTGGGATAGAGTTGACACAGAGGCTAGACAAACAAAAGCTGATACACTATGCAACTTTATTTGAGAAAGGAGAATGGTGGCCAGAGAATGGTACACTTTCCCTTCTAACCCTGATTCACCTGGAACAGTTTTGTAAAGTGATTGGAAAGTGGGCCGAAATGCCAGAAGTTACAGCATTTCTCCTTTTGAGGAGCAGTAGAGACCTTCATCCCCAGTGCACCCAGGAACCCCTAAGGCAGGCATCCTCAAACTGTGGCCCGTGGGGCACATGTGGCCTGACGACATTTATCCCACCCTCAGGGTGTTTTTGCTGCCTCTGCATGTCCTACTTAGTAGCCGATTCGTGCAATGTGCATAGGAATTTGTTCATAGTTTGGTTTTTTTTAACTATAGTCTGGTGCTCCAACGGTCTGAGGGACAGTGAACTGGCCCCCTGTGTAAACAGTTTGAGGACCCCTGCCCTAAGGGATCCTGGACTTAGGGGTTACTAATCTCCCAGCCCTGAAACATCCCTGAACATTCTACCCGTTGTAGGAGGCACCATGGGAATTTGGTCTCTGGGTAATTTACAAGTCTTTTATTCAATTTGAAGCCAAGAAAATTAAAAATGACTCAGACACTTACTTTCTTTTGATCCCTGTTGACTCCCGCTGTAGTATTCCAATATTACAATTTAACGCTATAACGCATGACCTTTTCATTCCATTCAATTAAATGTGTGTGTATAGATAGATAGATAGATAACTATGAAAGTAATTAATGAAAACAAAATTTGTTTGACCAAAGTTAATAATTGAGGGATAATAGGATTAAATAGAAGCATGGTTCTTAGCAGTGGGTCCAAACATTAGGATCATAAATGAAACAGTGATCTCAGTGCACCCAGTAGTTCCCAAACCCTGTACCCTCATAGGGGAAATTGTGGATGCTTTTACTCCCGTGCCTATACTTAGAACGAACAAACACACATGCCTGATAATCCTAAGATTTTTTTTGTTTCCTGTGACACTCACCTAATTTCAAGGGCACTGCCACCTCACAAGCCTAGCCTTGTCTCAGTTAAACTGTTCACCCTTTTGTCCGTTTGTTTGTTTTTCCAGAAGTTCTCAAGTTACCAAGCCCTCTGAACCAAGTGTGCCACCTCTAGGACCACCATCTCCTGGACCACCTCAACCTTATCCATCCTAGACCTGAATGGACAACCCCTCCCAGCAGAGTAGAAAGGGTATGGACCCAAAGCCCCACTTCACCCTTTTGCCAGCAGGAAGGACCTAAAGATGTCGTCGCCTTGTACCCCAAAGATTTGGGTCCATATCTCTTCAGGGTGTAAATTTTAGGTAGCTAGCATAGGGACTAGGTTGTCCATGATACATGCTCAGAGGGCCAAGCTAGCCACCCAGGAAAGAGTGGCACACCGAGCGTGCTCAGAGGTCCAGGTTTCCAGTCAGGAAGGCCAGGTACACCTGGGTGGGTGCTGCACCCACATTGACCCACCTAGGCCAAGTAAATTCAATTCAGCCACTGGGGTCCACCAGGGTTGCCTACCATGCCTCCCTATCTCTCCTAAAACACAATTGGATCACAAACCTGGCTTTGGCGTGAATTCTTTCTCATGCAGAGCCAAGGACCAAGGTATATCTGTCCACGGAGAGAAAAACCTAGGAAAGCTCTTTGGAGGCAGCAGCACTGCACATGAGTGGCTATTGGATACTGTTTAGATGCATGGCTTTCTATTTGGAACTTTTTTTTTGTCTCACCTGAATGGAAAGGAAGAGGTAATACTTCTGGATCACACAGTATCCATGTCCACAAATGAGCTGCTCATTCCACAGTCCTGGCAGTGCCTTTTGAAAACCCTCTGCTTTAGAATGTCACTCCTTGAAGATGGCAGTGGGAGTGGCTGGGGCCAAGTATGCTGCCTCTTACTCCCAGTTGCAGGTTTCTGGATGCTGATTGTATCTCTTACAGCATCAATTAGTGGGCTTGTTGTCTGCCTCAGGCTTTGTTCACAGAGATCCTCCAGCTAGGTGGTGGTGTGTGCGCATAAGCAGAGGCTTCCTGCCAATCCCCCATGAGTAGTAGAGCTCCCATGGTGTGGACTCCATGAAAGCCGTGCTCCAGCCAGCAGGATTACAAAGGAGGGTGGGCCCGGCAGGACAGGAGGGCCATTGCCCCTATGGAATGACCTCAGAACCCCGCCTCCCTCCCTGTCCAGCTCCTGGGACTATGGGCCCTAAGCTTCATGCCTGACTCAGGAATAGACACAGGGTGAGGCAACTCCAGGAGGTGATTTTGCTGATCTAATCCAGCCTGAGATCATCCTTGCATGTGCCCTCTGTCCAGACCTTTTTTTAAATTGTTCATGCAACACTAACCACAATGCATATATACATCGGTTGTGTAAAGCACATTTGTACATTCATTGCCCTCATTATTCTCAAAATATCCACTCTCCACCCCACCCAAGCCCCTGGCCCCAGCTCCTCATTTTTCCCCCTCCATTCGAGCTACCCTTGATAATTTACTAATTATTTTCTCATATCTTGCACTGTCTGATGTTCCTTCACCCACTTTTCTGTTGAGGTTAAATGTAGATCCCTGTATACGGTTTCCGTTTTCCAACCTACCCTCCCTCCACCCTTCCCGAGTCTGCACTCATAACACTGGTCCTCAAGGGCTCATCCACCCTGGATTCCCCATGTTTCCTGTTCCTATCTGTCCAAGTGTACATTCTCTAGTCTAGCCTGATTTGTAAATTAGAATTGGGATCATGATAGTGGGAGATAGGAAACATGTAGGAACTAGGGGAAAGCTGTGTTTCATCGTTATTATCTGGTACCTGTCTTGGTTTATCTCCTCCCTGACACCCTTCTGTTAGGGATGTCCAGAGGACTGTAAATGGGCTTTGTGTCTGTCCCCAGCACTCCCCGCTCATTCGCAATGATAAGATTTTTTTTGTTCTGATGATGCCTGCTACCAAATCTTTTCAAAACCTCATGATCACACAAGCTGGTGTGCTTCTTCCATGTGGGCTTTGTTTCTTCTGAGCTAGATGGGCGCTTGTTTTCCTTTAAGCCTTTAAGACCTCACATGCTATATATTTGATAGCTGGGCACCATTAGCTTTCTTCACCACATTTGCTTATGTACCTGCTTTGTGTTCAGTGATCGTGTAGGGAAGGTGAGCATCATAGAATGCCAATTTAATAGAACAGTATTTTTGCAACGAGGGAGTCCTTGAGCAGTGGCCCAATGTCCATCTGCTACCTTAATACAAAACCTATAAATATAGGGACATAGATCTATTTCCCCATGCTCATATATTTAAATATGTACATGCCTTTTTTTAAACCTCTATAATTGACCCTTGCTTCCTAGCTTGCTTTTCTATTCCCTTTGATTTGCCTCTTGGGCCCACTGCCATGCTCACTTTTCATTTGTGCTTCAGTAATTCAGTAATTCCTCTTGGTTCCATTGGTTCCATTTCCCTTGATCACTCCCTACCAGGCCTCCTACATCCCCCTCACCACCGATTTGCATCACCTGTTCTTCCCTTTTCTCTGGGTTTCTTAACACCACTACCTTTCCCCACACCTCCCTCTCTCCCATGTCTCCCCAGAAGTGTTGGTCCTGTTTTCTCTCCTCCAGATTGTTCGTCCAGCCTATCTTATTTAGACAGACCTGTAGATGTAATAACATACACAAAACAAGACAGAGCAAAACCAAGCACTAAAAGCAACAAAACAACCAAAATCCAATGACAATGAATGAAAACAACTCAACAAGAAAGAAGTGGCTCATCGTTAGTTCAAGGTCGGTTTGTTGGCCTTTAAGAGTGTTTTCCAGTCCAGTCTGTTGGTGTACCAAGTACTGGCCTCAAAGTCATCCTTTGGCATTCCCTGGGTACCTTGATGCTTCGTTTTCTTGCTCTTCTGCTGTACCCCCTTAGTGTTATGCCTCGGTGTGGCAGGATTAGTTCGGGCGCATTTCCCACACTGTGTCTTCAGTGTTGTCCCCTCTAAGGCTATGGGTCTTTGAGGGGTGTCTTGTCTCATCGTGGGGCTGGCCATGTGGTCTTCTATGTGGACTGGATTCTCTGAGTGGGAACATCATCCTCAAGTCCTGGTGTGCCAGGATGTGCTCCACATTCCCCTCCTCCCCCTTCATCTGCTCCATGTGCTCCGATCAGATATGTCCCTCTCTCAGAGCTGCAGATTCACTGCCACCTTCTGAAATAAAATATTTGGCATGGGAAGGTGAGTTGGGTGGGAGGATCTGCTCAGATCATTTGATGGTTCAGGATAGATTGACTGTTTGGCTGGGGACAGGTATGTGGGGCTTAGGGCTCTGGCTCCCAACACTGGTTGTGAATATGTCTTTGTTGTTAACCAGTTGTGTGCCTGTGGGTCAACACCTGTGTCTTTTTGAGTGAGTTTTCTCATCTGCAGAGTAAAGGTAATCCATTATCCAGACTCCCATGTCACCAATTGATTGAGAGGCACTAACCAGAGCCTGATTGAAATAGTGTGTACCTGTCAGGCGTGTTCTAAAAACACCTTAAAAGTCGTAAAAACACTATAAATGCCTTAAAAACCCTAAAACGTCTAAAATATTTCTAAAATGCTAAGACCACCCCTAAAGACCCTCTAAAACATCTTAAGACCATTAAATACATGGTAAAAGGCTTTCTAAAACACCCTAATGCGCCATAAGTCTTAAAAAAAAACTCCTTACGTCCCGAAAACATAATAAATGCCCTAATATTATGCAAATGCCTTAAAACGCAAAATAAAGAACACGTGAAGCCCTAAAAACACGCTAAAAGTCTTTTAAAACCCCAAGAACATCCCTACAAAGCAACCCGAAGCACTATAAAACCCTGTAAAAGTCCAACAGCCTAATAGACATGAATTCACCATGAAAGCAAAAAATAATCCAACAAAACCCTAAAGCCCTGAAAACCAAAACCTAATCCCCCCAAACACTCTAATGCCTTAAGCACCCTAAAATTTTAACAAAACACTAAAAGCCATAAAAACACATATAAGCCTAATAAACACCCTTAAACACTAAAATCACCCTAAAAGCCTTAAAATGTCTGAAAAGCCATAATATTCCCTAAAATTCAAATAACACTCTGAAGCCACAAATAACACACTAAATACCTCCCAAAACATGTGGAACTTCCAAATCATATCCCTAGAAGATTCCCAAACCATGAACTTCCAAAACCACATAAATGCCCTGAAGACAACATGAAAGCCCCAACAAAACATAAAATGCTGGGGAAAAACACATAAAATATTTTAAAATACCCTAAAATCTCTAAGAAACCCTGTAAGATCACTAAAAACACCCCTACCTGCTAAAAAATACCCATACACTCCAAAAAATCACCCCTAAATCCCTTAAAAACTCCCTTAAACCTTATAAAACACCCTTAAAGCCCAAACCACCCTAATGCGCAAAAAAATTAAATGACCCCAAATGACCTTAAAGCCCTAAAAATCACATGCCACAAAAAAATCCTAAATGACCCCAAAATTCCAACTCAAAGCCAGCCTACAAGTCTTTTATGAGAACAGTTTTATCTTTCTACCAAGGAGAAGTTTGTAGGTTCAACCCCTGACCTATGCCCTTACCATATGAAGTTAGTAATCAGTGGTTTTGCAATTCTTTGAAGAAAGATGAGGGTAATTTTATCAGGAGTGAATTAAACTTGTCTAGTGCCTTGAGTAGAACTGATAACTGTACTACATTGAGTCGTCTGGTCAAGGAGCATGGGATATTATCCCATTTGCTGAGGTCACACTTGATTTCTTGTAATTTCTGTAGTTTTCCTCATATAAATCTGTTGTTTTTTTATTCAAGTATAGATATAGATATTTTCATTTACGCTTGGCTATTGTAAATGGTACTACCTGAAAATGTGTATTTCATTAATTATTATTTCTTGATCTATTTCTTCATCCTTCGAAATATTATCAGTTTGTTGTGGTAGATAAACATTAGGACTTTGCATAACTTAGAAATATTACATTTCACAGAAAAATCATATTAATTATGTCGACAGAGCTATAAAAGGAATGTTGCCCTGAATATCTTCAGATATGACAGCTGTTTCATTGAGAAATTAAGCCAGACAGACACAATGTGATGTACATTTTGTTATTTTCATGTGGGTTCCTTCACTCTTCCAAAAAAATTAGGTTCATGAGCCCCTTGGGGAATGAGTTTGAGTTCAGATCAGATGTCTATTTATATATTTGAGTCCTGAAGCCCATTTGATGGACTGTTCTGTTGCTTCCAAAGTAGTCAGTCACTTCCCCACCAATTAGAGAATTTGTCCGAAGCAAAAGTAAAAGTGTGGCGTACGACATTTGACTGCACACCATCTAGAATCACACTCTCATTTGGTGTTGGCAGTTTTACTTGTATTTCAATTGTAAACTACACTTCAGAGTTCAGGCTAGTGAAAACGTTTCAGTGGAAAAAATTTGCACACAACTACGTGCAGTTTGTGATTCTGTTGTTCCCAAGCAAGGCTATGAGGACAAAGATGCACAAGCATGGGGGGCACTGCAGACAATGTGTGAAAGTTTCCAGGAGCTCAGGGGTGGACAGCGGCTGCTAATTCTCCCATGCTGGCAGTGAGCTATGTGGGAGGGCTTTGTGTGAGGTCCCTGTGGGGTCTCTGAGAAGTCTCCATAAAGGATGCTGAGAACTTCATATGAAGTCTCTGTGCGAGGCCTCTGAGTCTCTCTGGAAGTCTCCAAGGAAGTATGTGTGTGAGGTTTCTCTCTCGGGTATGTGTGAGTGTCCTTGTGAGATGTCTGCTGAATTGTGGGGGGTGGGGGGCAGTTGTTTCGCTGAGGTCTCTGCAGGTCTGAGTGGGCTTCCCTTTGTTTGACCTCACAGCACCATATAAGAGGACCTGGTGGCAGGGGAAAGGGAAGGGGCTTGGTCCATGCACCCCTTGCTGTTCTTTCAGGGTCTTCTCTCCATCTCCGTGCACTTACCTAGCACGAACGGTAGGGTTCAGCAGCGGGGAGTCCGGTGTCCAGCTCTTCACTCTCTCTAGGAACACACCCAAGCTACCTGCTACCCAAGAGGCCCCAGATCCAGGCTCTGCAGATCCAGAATCTGATTTTTTACTGCCACAGTCACTCCAGAGGCTGCCTTGGCACAATCAGGACTCCAGAAACAACATCATGCTGCTGTACCAGCAGTCTCTGGGGCCTATGTCCACTTCCCTCCTCCACCACTGGTGTCAGTCCCCACCCACCCCACACACACACTTGGTGTCCTGACTGAGGCATGGAGGTCAAGGCTCAGTGGATGTCTTCCTCGCCATCCTTTACTGTTTAGTTCAGTAAACAGTAAACCCTGGCCCACCAGGGGTGTTCTTTTAAGCACATGAGAATTTACTCTAGCGGATCAACTAATCATATTTTGGGGGGCCCTCCTGCCTTCTTCTATAATCTGGTGCCCAGGAAATAAAACCCTGTGTTAGAAGCACAGAGGAAACACTGACCACTATTGAACTGGTTTCCCTTATCAAGACAGGTGATGTCTAATCTCCGTGCACATCCTGATTTCCCAGGAGTCTCTAGGGGAAGGGAAGGCTGCTCCCAGTTGTGACTTTCTTTGCAGCACTCAGTCCTTAGAAGCCACTCTCTCCGGAGAACATTCCTAGAGCACGTGCACGCGTGTGTGTGTGTGTGTGTGTGTGCGTGTGTGTGAAGATCACCAGCCTGGGGTCATGTTTCCTGAGAACATTCCTAGAGTGTGCGCGTGAGTGTGTGTGTGAAAACCACCAGCCTGGGATCATGTTTCCTGAGAACATTCCTAGAGCGTGTGTGTGTGTGTGTGCGTGTGTGTGTGTGTGTGTGTGTGTGTGTGTGTGTGAAGACCACCAGCCTGGGGTCATGTTTGCTGAGAACATTCCTAGAGCATGTATGTGTGTGTGTGCGCACGCGTGTGTGTGCATGTGAAGACCACCAGCCTGGGGTCATGTTTCGTGAGAACATTCCTAGAGCGCGGACGCGTGTGTGTATGCATGTGTGAAGCCCAAAAGCCTGGGGTCATGTTTCCTGAGTCCTGGCACCCTGTTATTGACTCATCCCCACTCTACCCCACCCTGGCTATCAACTCATCCTTCCCCCAGTCAGGAGATGGAAATCAAGTAAAATAACAGTTTGTCGCCCCACTAAAGATAGTATTGAGAAAGTAACCTTCCCTGCTTGAAAGCTGTGCCTTTGCTATCCAACCCAGTGCTCTCTGTAGGAGATAAAGTTCTGCTGTGGGGGCAGCTAGCTAAAGCTGGGGTGAAGCACCTGGCCGATTCCCCTTTGTAAGCCTGTGTTAGCTCCGCTTGTGTCTTGCGTCATTTCTGGGGATCCTCATGCTCTTTGGCCCCCTTTGCTACGTCCAACGCTTCATATTCTTCTTCACTGTATCCTTCCCTACCCTGTGTCCATGGTGCCTAACCATTAGTGGTTATTACACAGACGCTCATCCTGTACCACTCAGCCTAAGCTGTTGCTCCTTCTCCGGGTTTATATACAGAGGAAGGCATGTGAGCTGTGAACCGGATTTTCCCTTGGTGCAGTGGGTGAGCAGAGTCCCCCGCTGGCAGCCTCCCTAGCAGTTCCCACCCACATGTGTCAGACCTGGGACTTCCATCCTGGAGGTTACCCTAGGCTGGGAGAGAGGCAAAGGTAGCAAAATATGTCATTTCACATTTTGTGACAGGTGTATTGAGGCGGAACCTCCATGCCAAACTTGGCAGCCTTCATCAAATGCACATGTGGGACTTAGACAGGCCGCCACATGTCTCATGCCTGCTTGGTACCATGAGACGCTACTTTGGTCTAAACCTCTTCTGGACCCTCGATGGAATTTCTTGGCTGGATTGCGCCTCTCAAAACCTATCAACTGCAGCCACATAACGTTGAAGACAAAGTAATGGCACCAGGGAACATTCTTCACTGTGTTGGGACCTTCTGAGGTTTTCACAGTAGGGGTGTTACCATAAATCATAAGAGGTGCAAAATGAAGAACTTGGGATGGAAGTGGGTGGGAAACACTGCTGAAAACCTCCTCCAGAGCCCTGCCCTTTGAGAAGTCAGAGCTAGCACTCAGAGAAGGAGACGCAGTATCTAACATAGTTAAAGGTATATTATGCCAACCTCGTCAATGAACTCATGTGGGGTTAATTGAAGGGCAGGGAGATCAATGGCTCTGTGAGCCTAGCCTTTCTGGTCTCTTGCTCTCTGATAGTGCCACCAGGGTGGATATGCATTTGTTAGGTCCCTAAAGCAGCTGGAAAGACTCATTTCCTGGGAGATCCCTGAGGAGAAGCCGCATGGACCTACCCTGTTGCAGCCCTGGTTTCTGCAGCAGCCTCATGGAGAACCTGCCAGCGCACGGACTACAATTTCCTCCTGCAGTCATTGTCTCCCCGTGTGTTTTTGGATTGTGAGGAGGACTTTGTAGATTGGTGTCAGACACATGGGATACTATTGGACTGGTGGTCTTAGATTGAACTGGGTTGGGATGCTTTTCAATGTTCACTTAACCTTTATATAAAACTCATAAAATATGAGTGTATGAATTTTGTTTCTCTAGTCTACACAGACTAACACACATGACACCCCCTCTAGATCCCGCCATGCAGCACAGAAGTCACACTTTAATGTAGGAGGGGGAAAATCTCTATTATGGAACAATGAATATCATGGCTGAGAGAAGCCATTAGCCTGTGCAGAACAGGCTAAAGTGGCTGGCATGGATACTTTCCTACTAATCAGAGCAGAAGAAGCGTCTTCTAATTTGCCAGATAAGACATATTCTCGAAGACAGTGACGTGGGCAGTGGTAAGGGTAACTGGAGTAAGCCCACCTCCTCCGCCTCTGCTGCTGCAAGCTGACTGGGCACACAAACACCCTGGGGGGCAATGCCTGAGTGTGGCTTCTGATATTGAATCCCCTGAACGGACAGAAATTTGTGAATACATCCCTGATACAGGTGCTCGTGGTGGGAAGGCTCTGGCAGTCAGGTATCGCCTGGTGGAGGCAGGGTCTCACACTTGCCACTCTCCTGTGTTCTACAAAGAAAGGAGCCCTGCAGCTGGAGGAACATCCATTAACTGAGGCCTGCGCTTCTTTTCGTGGACATAACGTTGACGCAAGATACTCCTGATGACAGCCTGGTGTCCCCTCTAGGACTTGGCCAACATCTGTCGTGAGCACCTGAGCCTCCGTGACCTTGTTAGGAGACACTGGTTGTCTTTGAAGGGGCCCAAGGCTGTGACCACAGGGTAATACGGGCTTTCCTTTTTGCAAAGGATCACCGTGTCCTGTAGATTTTTTGCTGGAGCAAATCCACTGGACAAAGTGCTTCCTCCATTTTTTGCTGTGGCCCTCAGCAGGAAGCTGTCCCTTCTCTGGTGGGAGCTGTGAGGACTTGATCTCAAGGCACTCAGCCAATGCCTTGTCTTGCACAGGCTGGCTTAACCCACAGACTTGGGAGATGCCTCTTCCCGCTAATCCTTTTCCATGCTCTTCTGGATTGGGCCATTTATGAGTCTCCCTCTTGTCAGTGGGAACAGCATCCTTCCTTCTCCTTGTCGAGGGGTCCTGAAGGTTGGGGCTTTTGAGCTTCTGCTGCCCCATGTAACTTGCTCTAGCCACCACGAAGCCACTTGGCCCTTGACATATTGGCTTATCCCCAGTGAACAAATGCTGGGGGCGGCAATGGACCACCTGAGAAGGCAAAACATTGGTGGCAGTGAGCACATCAGTGGTGCAGTCCTGAAGGAGCCCGTCAACAGGACAGCATGGAGAACCATCCTCTGCCTCTACCTCCACCTGGAGCTTAATCTCACTGCACACTCGTGCTGTAAGGCTTGGCTTTTCAGGAACTGGAGCACACTTTCCAGGTAGCAGGAAACTTTTACTACATCCTAGAGCCTCGAAGCACCCCCGGTCCACATCATTGGTTTGAGATTTTGCCAGCACACTGGTTTTGAAAGTGTCTCTATCGTCTAGCCCTATTGAAGAGGACTTCTTGACCACCACCAACCCTGTCTCTTTGGCTCTTGAAGATGGACATTCAGAGTTCACTTCCAATCTGGGGCCTCCTGGGGCACAACTAGCACCCTCTTTCCTTGACCCCTTGCTGGTCAGTACTGGATTTGAGGTTTGCTCTAGGCTCTCTCTCTGGACACTTTCATTCTGGAAGGTTCTGCCAAGGATACTGGGCATGAAGGCTGGAAACGGCTGCCTGAGGGCCAATGAGCATCCACTGTCATTATCAAGTGGGGGGTAGGCTGGGGTTCCCTGAACAGGCTCCTCTGTAGGGGAGCAATCAGCAAAAGGACTCTCCAGGGTAGGGCTTGATTTCTTTGTCGTCACTCTCTCTCCCCAGTCTGCCTGACAGGGTTCTCCCAGGACCTTGGCAGCCTCAGTTACTAGGTTAGTTCAATACTTAGGGGTGGCTAAGCAGGTGGACTTTGGAAAGGACATTGCGTTGTCTTTTCTTGTCCTACAGAGGTTTGTGGGCTCAAGGACTTTGAGGGGCATGCACCACCTCTGCCTCATTTGGAGCCTTACGATATGCGAGTCCAGCACCTGTTGAGTGCCCGGGCTGAGAAAGGAAAGGCTCTGCGTTGTGTTCAGATCTTCCAGCTCTCCCCAGGAGGCCACATTGACAACATGTGGGTGGGTCAGGGAAATAGACAAAGCGTGCGTGGTCGCAAGACATGAACGGTAAACAATGCCAGGGATCTGATCCTTTCTAATCTGCTCCACCTTCCTGCACATGTGGACATTCAGGGTGTTTTCCAGTAGGATTTTATTTGGACCCCTTAGGGTGTAAGTTCCTGCGTTAATCCCCTTGTGTATCCTCAAATCACTTAACTCCTTTGAGTCGGCTCCCGGAGTTCCTTTTGGGCAGTAGTTTCCTGATCCCCAGAGAGATAGATTACATTTGGATATTTTCCTCAAGTAATTCCCTTGTCCATTGACCGAGTTGTTCCTCAGCTGGACACCGGCTCTGCAGCACGCAAGCGACGGTCCAGGGTGTGTGCATCTTCCTGGGGACACCGTCTTCATTACATTCTTCCCCTGCTTGTCTCCAGGTGTTGAGCAGGAGCATTCGGGCTGCTTCATATCCAGACAAGTCCCTGGCCATTTTTCCTGAGGCTGCTTTAGTGTCAGAGACTCAAGAGTCCCATTGCCGAGGGGCCCCTGCAATTGAGGGAAGTTCTCTTGGCGGTGGAGCTCCGATTGCTTCAAGCAGCCAGGAAGCTTGGTGTCTGTCTTTGGGGTCTGGACCTTCTGATTGTCCTGGGGATGAGTGGGTTTGCGAAGACAAAAAGCTTCCTGGGGTGGTGGTATCATAAAGGGTAAAGAACTCTCACTTTCCTGTTGTTTCTTTAAAAAATGGCTTTCCAGCTGTTGAAGTGAATTTGGAATGCGTGATTGGGACTTAGTGTGGACGGTAAGACAGGATTCATCACAGGGACTCTTGTGAGGAGGAGGAAAAGGTACTGCGAGTGGGCCACGGGGCTGTGGACTGGGCGGAGTCAGGACTGTAGCAGGCGGTGGGGCCTGGGCTTGGCATGCAGTTGGAAGTAAAAGTTGGAATCGGCCTTCAGTGTAGGGCAAGGAGTGACGTTGCAACAAGAGTGGGTACTCTTTAGCTTGCATTTGAGCTGGTAAGGCATTAGGAATTTCATTAAATAAGACAGTGGGAAACTCTAGGGTGGATCCAGAGACCCTGAGAGCAGCTGCCAGAGACTCGCTGTGCAGAAAAGGTAGACCCCAGAAAAACTCACTGAATTTTTGTGGAAAATGCTTCTGAGCGCTGGGTATCTGCTCTGCTTTGATGCTGGCATTCCAGAAGGGCTGGGGAGGTGCAGTGATCTGCTCCCCATCGAGTGCCTTCAACATATTTAAGGCCTGCAGATGGTATTCTGATACACCCTTTCCTTTTTCTTCCCAAATATTCCATTTCTCTGCCTTTGTGATTTCTATTTCCAGCAGCTTGTGGACATTGGGGTTGAGCAAGGTGGGCCTCCCTACTTCCCCCTGCCTCTTTGTGGGTCCTTCCCGAAAGGTGTCTTCTTGGGGGTGCCAGGTAGAGTGCTCTTTCAGAGACCCAAAGTATTCCAAGGAGGGAAGCTGTAAGTTCTTGGCAGCTGCCCAACACTGGGGTGGGGAGGCCGTAGGGAGGCCTTTGGGATCCTGACTTGTGATGGCTGCCATGGCAGGTGTGGAGCAGCGGTTGTGTGGAGATGGGCTCTGCCTGGGCCTTGCCAACAAGTCATTCTGAGAATGAGTCCCTGTGGGGTGCGGGGCTGGTGAGTCCCAGAGAGTGCTTGGAGGCTGCAGGTAGGCCTTTGAATCCGGGGGTTTGGCACTGGGTGAGGGAAGAGCCAGTGGTGTGGGTGAAAGACTGTCAGGTTCATGGGAATGTGCGCAGTCTGGTGATTGACTCAAGGCGGGTAAGACATGAGAAGTTGAGATGCACATCTGGGCCCGTGGAAGGGTGGAGTTCTGAGACCTAGGTGTCCGGAATGGATGAGCCGCAGAACCGTGTGGGGCGCGCGTACCGACGTGGACTTCAGCCGTACCTCTATTTCGCCAGCTACCAGAGAGGGCTTGAGCTTTCTGTTGACCAAAGCTGCCAGTGTCAAGTGGGTTTCCCAAGTGGCTGCAGGAGACAGAAGGACCAGATTACAGCCAGGACTGAAGGGGCAAGAGACCTAGCAGGCTAGCAAGGGTCGGTGCAAGCTCAGCCCCTCCCCAAGCCTTGATGGCCTGCTCTTCCTGCCCCACCCCACTGCCCGGGACTCCTGTCATTCTCTGCCCATCCCTGAAAGTGTCCCCCAAACCAGCGCATCCCAGCTGCTCTGTAGCCCGAGGCCACACAGGCACCCTGGTTGGAAGATGCACCCCGCGGTGAAGCAGGAAGGTTACTTACTTCTGCCTAAGACACAAACGCAGGTTCTGAGCGCCATATAGTTCTTGCAGGAAGCTTCGGAAAACTGGAAATCAAGAGAACCGTTATGGTGCAGCCCTCCCAGAGGACCGAAAGGAATGTCACACGGGCTGTGCACTTAGGACGTTGGACTCTCCAGAGCTCAAGGTCAAATGATAGCTTACTCCCACGGGCAGGAGGTGCTTTGGCATTTCAAGGAGCATCGGTTTCCAATATTGTCTGTGGGGTCTCAGTGAGCAATCTGAACCTTGGCAAAGTTACACAGCTTATCGCAGTTACCCCTCAATGTTCCACCTCCAAATCCACCAGAATCTGCTCCTGACACCCCCACTGCTCCCTACTGGGTCCTACCTTGGCCAGCCTTCATCCCATCCTAGGCCCCTCCTGTACATCTGGGAAATATCTGGGTTCTGTTTCCATCCACAGTATCCTTTTGTTCAGGATTATTACCTGAGAGAGACAGGCTGTTGCCACTGGCATCCTGCAGAGGAGGGGACAGGAGAGCTTACAGAGCTTGGTTGAATGGGCAGAACCTTACCTTTCAGAGCGTCACCTTTGTCCCTTGACCTGCTGCTTCTCCTTGTCTCCACCTGTGGCTGGGGCACAAGAGAGGAAGTCAGGCTGGAATCCAATCCTGCGTCTGTTCTTTGTGACAAACTGCAGGCATTTACTGGTGATTAGAAGAATGACAATCTCCATGGAATGACTAAAGCCCAGAAACCAGCTTCTGTGTGAGACCTAGAGTGCATTTCTTCCGTCAGCCTTCCTCTGCTCACGGAGAGCACACACTCTCAGCTCTCAGTGTTCTGGTGGGCAAGATTTTGATTATGGAGGCTGAAGCTCTGGGCCAGCCCTTGACCACTTCCTCCCCGGGGTAAGCCATGCTTTCTCAATTAGCCCAGACAGAAAAGGAGCCTTGGCCCAGAGACTGGAGCTCAAGGAAAGAGACTGAGGACCCAGTGATGAGAGCTGCCCTTTGAAATGTCTAGTCATCTAGTCCTTAGCCACTGCGTCACTATATTGGGGATTTTTACCTATTGCCCTCTATAACAACTAGAGATGGGAGGTCTGAGATCTTCAAAGAGAAATATTTTTGAATGCTCATCTTACTGGCAAATGATTTACATATCATACGAGTCAATAGTTCAGTCGTTCAATCAGATCAAGGGCAATGGTACAATCAATGATTACCATATCCATTTTAGAACAACACCCCCCCCCTCCATGGTTAAATTGCCTTCAAAAGGAGTTGTGTAATCACAGTCAGGTCTAAAGCTCTCTGTCCCCTCTGGCCTCCTTCATTTTTTCGTCTTGAAATCAATCCCCCTTCACTCCCTAGCTTCCCGATGGGGAAGTTCTCCACACTGCTGATCTCACAATCCCTCCCTCTGCCATGAGATCTCTCCACCTGCAACTCTGTCAACCCTTGTGTCCATGATCATGATGCATCCACGCCTCCTGTGCTTCACAAACAGGGAAAGCCAACAGAAATAATGAAAATCAACATAAGCCGGCAAGGATAAAATGATACCAATGCAGTGAACAAAGTCCTAAGAGTGAGTAAGGACGCACCAGCCCTCATCAATATTCCAAAGCCAGGGCTGATGGTCTCTTCTTTCTTGAGATTTCCCCTATCAGGAAATTAATTACGAAAGGAAAAATTTATAAAACAAGGAAAAATCAATCTCTCCTATGGCTGGGTTGAGAATTTCTTACCTTTATCCTTTTCCTGGGTGGTCGCACAGGTGGAGTATTTGGAAGGAAGGGGAGGACCAGGAAGAAGCAACCCACTCCATACAGGATGCCCAAGGTCAAAACAGTGAACCAGGTGGGGTATTGGTAGGTCAGCCAGGAAGCACTTTTCTGTTCCAGCAGAAAGAGAATCTCCTCCATCTTCTGGATACAGCGGTTGCACTCAGGCAACTGAGCACTCTGAGTCCCCTCTGGCTTCAAAACCACTTGCATCACAAACCTGGGCCCACATCACTAAAGGGTCACAGTGGGGTGGGAGGTGACAGCAGGACAACACATAATCCCTCCCTCTACCCTCCAGCTCATCACATCCCTCCCCTGCTCTGGTCTTCTCTCTCCCACTGCCTGCTCTGGGCCTCCAAAGTCACCAGCTGCACCTGATGGAATGGAATCTTAGTGCAAGTTCTTATTCATTCCACCTCCCACCTAGGTATTACCTGCTTCCTTGGCAAGTTGCCTGAATCATGACCAATTTCATAGGCTTAGAATATCTGAAGTTGTCTCTGTCCTCAATGAAAACCTTCTCAAGTCATGGTTTTACTTTGTCTTATCCAAGATAGAGAACTTAGGTTTATGTAACATTTATTTAGCTTTATGAATGTTGGATGAAAAGCTTGGAATTTGACTTCTATGACCAGGAGAGTTATTCAAGAGCTGAGGTATATCTCTCCCAGGAGAGAGATCTAAGAAATTTTCTGCCAGATGGTACATTTGGGGAGACAAGGAACACTTAAGCATTAATCATTCTTAACAGTGTCCCCTGCAAATCTTCCTTGTGTGTGACTACTGCCCATTTAGGGCTTGCTCTGGGAACACTTGATGGGGTAATAAGCCTTGCAACAATTCAGGCTCAAAGGGCAAGCATCTGGCTGAGCAAAATAAAGAGATAATATGGATTGAGTTGTGTCCTTACCACTACCACTTGAGATATTCCCCCAAAATTCGTTGGAACCCTAACACTGAAGGCTATAATCTGATTTGGTTATGTGAGGGCTCTCTCTGGGAGAAATGTACCTCTGTCCTTGGCTTCACACAAGAACCAATTGACGCAGAAACCTAGTTTGTGATCCAAGTGACTTTATAAAGGATAGAAGAGGCAAATATGCTCGTGGGGGGTGGGGGCGGACTGGACAGCCCACGCGCGCTGGGTTGCATGACAGCTGGTGGGAGGCCCCCACCCATACCCTGTTGGTAGGCATGGCTGACGGTACTGTTTGACCCCATTGACTGAATTAAGCCCACCTGGTCTAGATGGGGGCCCGCCCAGGTTGACCTGCTTCCTGTCACAAGGACCTAAATGTGTGCATCTTTCCAGCCTGAAGCAGCTTTCAACTGTCTGTGATGGGGAGGAGGTTTGGCATGCACAGCGACCACCCTCAGTTCTGCCTCTACTTACCTAACAGGTACACGGCATTTCTTTTCTGTTTTTTAAAACAACAACAAAAAAATCATTTGTAATCTTTCTATTCCAGCGGTGCTAGGAGCAAGGCAGAGGCAAAACCCAAGAACAGGGTTCTTCTCTGTTGAAGCGCGATAAACTCACGGGGAAGCAAACAAGCATCTTCATCCACGTGAAGTGAATCTGTGAATCAGCAGCTCCCAACTGACCAAAGCACGCACAGAGCAGCCCAGCATCAAGGTCCGTTTCTGTGCACTGCTCCCACTGTGAGGAAGAGCTTCATGTGCATTAAAAGGGAACTTTTGTAATATTTGAATTTTGAATAGTGGTTTTTGTCAGAAACTGGAAAAAATCTCAAAGCCTGAAGAAACTCCTTTCTAGTACTGAACATTCAAGGGAGCCTGTAGAAGCCTGAAATGATTGCTAGGTGACCACCTGGATCTGCTTGTTGAGTGAAAGTGGCAGAATAGCAGCAATAGAGCAGGGGGTTCATTCTGACCACTGACACTCGTGGACCTGGTTTACAGGCAGTAGAGAAGAAGATGAGAGCAGGTTGACTCGTTTGAAGTCCATGACCTACTCTGAGGGGACTAGAGTTGTGGAGAATTGGTGATGGGGCCAAGGCCTAAAGGCAATGCGACCAATGGACACTGAGGTGAGGCCAAGAGAGGGAGCCCACATTGACTTGACCCGAACCCGACCAGATGAAGAGAAGAATGTTGAGCCTGTGCACTGGTATATACTGCTGCAGACTGTATAGACGAACTGTCCTGCTTTGACTTTCTTGTGGATGTGGACTTCACAAGGTTCCAACTGGCATGAAGACTCTTTATATTGAAGAATATGATTGTCTCCTCAGAGCACTGGGTTGATGGAAGTAGGCAGTAGAGAAACTGGATAGCCAAAATGGGCCAGATAAAGGCGTGAAGTGGCTAGCTTACAAGATTTCATAGATACTGGAATATATTCATAGAATTATAGGATTAATATGTGGGTGTACCTTACCTGCAATTGTTAAGCATAGGATATTTTTGTTTCATCACTTACAGAATATTATGTTTAAAGGAGGGTGGCACGGAGTGAAATGTATGCATTTTCATATTATACTGTTAGATACTGATATGATTCTATTATTGTTTTGAAATTATATACGGCTAAAGAATTTTGTGAAAATGTCAAATGGACAAGGGGTGGTCTGTTGTAGTTATACAATCTGGTGTCAATTTGGGACTTGAGAGGATTAAGAGTGAAGGGGTAGACTCTAGTCTCTCTATTGGGTTATGGCCAATGAGGCCTCTTTGTGGGCCTGGCCTTCCCGTCAGGGTTCTGGGAAATCTGGTATTTCCTCCTTGGAGGCAGGAGACTATCTTTCTGCTCATTCCCTGAGAGATGTCCTACTAACAAGACACATGGCACCACACTGATAGAACCCATGCCCTGGGAACTGGAGGAGCCACATGGAGACCCTGCCAAAGCTGAGATGCTTCTACCACCACTGGATGCAGAAGACTTTGCAACTACTGACCTGTGATCTTCCTGCATTTGGGGTCATTGAAGGTGTTTCATGAGTCTGAAGAGAACATTATAGATTGATATCAGACATGGGCTAATATTGGACTTATGGACTTGATCTTGGTTGGGCTGGAATGCTTTCTCAATATACAACTGTTCTTGTATATAAAGGTCTTTCCTATACACATCTGAGTGTGGATTTGTTTCTCTAGTCTACCTGGACTAACACTCATGGATCCCTTTCAGGACTGTAAGTTCTGTTCCCCTGACTGCTGCAAAGTATGTGACAGAGAAGAAAAGGGAGAAGAGTGAACTGTACCCATTTATTGAGGTAAGAAAAGTGATGAAGGAGCATGGCCGGTTCCCCAAACTTCATGAGTGGAAAAATGGGCTCTTGGCACAAAATGACATTCAATCTTCACCAAGAGATTCAGGGCTAAATTGCTGCCCTATCTCTGACCTCAGCTTTTGTTTTATTTTAATTCTCATATAATTCACATATATCATTCAATACTTCAGTCATATTAAGATTTGTGTAATCCTCACCACAATCAGGTTTACATCATTTCCTTCTTTTATATTCATTTTTGTTAGCCCCCCCCTCACTCCCCCAAATCTTCCCTGCCTGTCCCTAGGTGATTGTTAATTCTGTTAGTGTCTCTCTGGATTTACCTCTCCTGGATTTCATATGTATTAAAAAAAATACAAAACAAAATCAAGAAACAAGTAGAAAAGAAAAACTAACAATGATAAAAGAGAGAAAAACCTCAATCGAACAGAAAGTGAAAAATACTAAAAACTGGAACCAAATTAAAATTAGTCTGAAGAGATCAAATGATCAGGTGTTACATTTGAACTTAACTGTATCTGTTCATGTCCATGGACTGTGGTCAGAGGGAATTCACCCCGCATGTGCATTTGAGTCCTTTTGCAAACTGGGTGTTCCGAACTTAAGCTCTGATTCTTGTTCATACCTGCAGATTGAGATTCTATTATTTATCACCCTGGCATCACACTGGCTGTGCTGCTTGTTCTGGGCGGACTTAGTTGATATCTCACTTAGATGGCTGCTTATTTTCAGAAAAAAAGGTTTAAGTACAAGGCCCTGTTCTTTGTGACGGATGTGCACCATCTGATTTCAGGGTTTTTTTACACCCTATGCTTTCCAGTCAAATATTCACTTGAGGTAATTCAAAACACTCACTTGGCTCGATGACGCCAGAATAGCTCCCCTCCATGCAGTTCCATGGAGCTCAGCATAGTTAGGGCACAGAGATGAAAAGACGATTGAACCATGTACTGAACGTTCAGGTTTTTCCCTGCTTTTGAAAATCTGTTTGCGCTTGTAGAGTAAATGTTTTGTACTTTTTAAGAGTGTAAAAGAAATAGATGGAGGGATTCAGAGAAAATGGCGACCAGATAGGACCCATCTATCTGGAGCTCCTGCTGCCAGACCAGAAAAATAGGAAATTAGGTGAAGGAAACGGGGAGGTGGAGTTCTGAAATTAGAACTAGGGTAACAGGGTTTCTCCTGAACCCCTTCTTTTGTGGGATTTCCACTCACAAAGCAAACCAAGAATGCTTTAAAGCACTATAATTTTGACGAAGTGGCAGGTGCCAGATATGCCCTTGCCTGGAGCAGGGATCCCTGCAGGTGGACGCCCTGAGAGGGGGCAGAATCTCAGACACGAGGGGAACCCCACACTGAGCTCTCCATGTGGTTGGATGCCTTGAGCTCACGGTCAGGGGTTGGTGGTGGGTAGCCATAATTTAGAGTAGAAGAAAAAATATATTATTACCTTAGGAAGATCATGGTGTGGGAGAAAAAGGCAGAAAGTCGGGAGTCCAGGGAGCAAATTTAGTTCCAATTGGCCGACTAGTAAACAACCCCCCTGATAAGCTGCATCTCCCCCTCTGGGGGTCAGCTTGACAGCCACCAAATCTGAGCACATCACAAGTAGAATTTTTTTTAAGGGTGAAACATAAATGATTGGTTTAAAACTCAAACCCAAGTCTGGTTGCTCAGCTCCAAGCACCACATAGGGGAGTCCCTTAACATAAATCAGCATAAGAAGCAACCTAGCTAAGGAATGCCAGAACTCAGCCACAGGGCCTGGCCGCTTTTACCATAACAAAGACCCGCTGTAGCAGTGTCAGCCTTAAACAGCACTGAGCTGTAGCCCAGAGACTGTGGGAGACAATTTCATTCTAGCTGGCCAGAGGGATAAAAAAGAAAATCCTCTGATCTAGGAAGCATCAGCAGTCTAGATAGGACAACAAGCTTCCCTCTCAGTGATTCTACACATAGCTGGGGAGGCCCTGCCGGTCTTGGAGCCCTAGACGGGGCTGAGGGAGCCCCCCAGTGCCCCCTCCCAGCCCCTGCTGCAGTGCTACATGCAGCACAAGGCAGGTACTCCAGCACCCAAGTGACCCCTGGCCACGGGCGCGATCTTGCTTTTGAAGTAATCTCACACAGCATCTGTGGAACCCTACATCAGGGATGGGAAAGTCCATTAACGCATGCCCAGGAGAGCCAGCATAGGAAAGCTGGATTTTCCTGCCCGTGGGCTCCGATGGATGTTGCACCTGGAGCAGCCCACCTGGGCCAGATGATTGCAGTTCAGCCAATGGGATTGACCTGGGGTCCTTCACCAGCCTCCCCGGGAACCCTTGAAAAGGCAGGAACCAGAAGGGAGAGGGGTGGTCTGGTCTTCTTCCTGGGAGGAGAGAGATCCTTGCATGACCTGAGGCAGTCTCTGCCAGGCCCCATGGTCAAAGGAATCCTATGGGTGCCTTGTAAAACCTGAAGCTTCTTTTAACTCTCATTAAATTCACTTGGATCATGAGCCCGGCTTTCCGCATGAAATTTTTCTCGCGGGGAGCCAAGGACTGGGGTTGGAATTTAGGCCAGAGAGAGAGAGACCTTACAAGTCCATGACCCCATGACCTTGAGGAAGAGTTGGAATTCCTCTGGCCTCAAGGACAGGTGATCAAGTATCATTACCTCCTTACCCACTGCTCTACTTATTCTCACTTTATTCACTAGCCCTTCTAACTTTTCCACCGCACTCAGTTTCAACGTGCTCAGGTTGGTGTTGGGCTTTTATTTACTCGCTTTCTTCTTTATCCCTCTTTTTTCCCCTTTTCCCCTCTTTTTCCTCTTCTCTCCCACTCTCTCCTCTCATATGCCACTAAAGGCTTCCAGGTCACTTCCCTCCACTTAGGGCAAATCAACCCAAATAGCAGGAGGCACTCCAGCCTGCCCTGTGTGGGAGTGCTGTACACCACACTAGGCACCTGGGACAAACACCTACAGTGCGCTGCACCGTTGAAGAAACCTCCGTCATGCCTCTAAGGTGATCTCGTCAACTAGGGCAATTCTGCCCAGCACCACTGGGTCCCGGCATTAAAAGGGCACACTGACCTGCCATGTTGGAGCAGTGTCTAAACCCCTCTGGCCCCTCATCCAAGCAATCAGGGATCAGCTACTACTTTATACTTTATTTCCTCCTTCTCTCTCTCCTTGCTCTTTACCATCACAGCCAACCTTAGTGAACTCAGTTGGATTTATTTCCTTCTTTCTCTTTTTCTTTCTTTCCTCTTTCTGTCTTTGCTTTCTTCACCTCTCTCTTAGCTTGTACGATTCTCTCTGCTCCCTCTCATTGCTTGCACATACCACTGCTGGTTTCCAGAGCCCTACACTCTGCCTAGGGCAACCCTGTCCTCCTAGTGGGCAGCCTGACCCCTAAGACAGTACTGCACACAGGACGAGTCAGAGCTACACACAGCATAACACAGGGGCAGTTATTTCTTTAACCATTTAAAAAATACTCTCTCCTCCTCCTTCCTTTTCTCTTCTCTCTTTTTCCTTTTATTGGGCTCTTCTTACAGGTTTTCTGCTTTTCTCCGCTCCATCTAGCTCTTCTCTACTTCCTACCACAGCCTCCACAGATTTGGTTCTCCTTTTTAGTTGTTTTCTTTTCTTTTTTTTTTTTTTTTACTGTTGTCACCTTTGTTTACTCTGTGCATTTTAGTTGTGTGTGGGTGAGTGGTTGTCAGTCTGGTTGGCATTATTGCCCCAGTCTGTGTCTTCCTCTTTCTCTCTTTTTCCTCTCCTTTCACTCTCTTTCCCATCACAAGACAATAGCTGTCTCCAGGCCACTCCCCTCTGCCTAGGGCAAACCTGAAGGCCCAACTGAGGGAGCTCCCACCCCCCACTTATTGGTGTGGCAAGCAGCTGGGGAATTCACGCTGGTCCTCTCCCACACACCAGGCCACAGGTTGTTCTCCCCTATAAAAAGTGGGGGCATCCCCAGCCTAAATCCTGAGGTCCTACAAGTGACTGGGGGAAACGCCTGACCACCACTTGTGAGGCTCCACGCTACTGTGGGAACATCCACCCAATCTCCAAGGCGATCTCTCTGTACATCCCCTTGTCTAGCCAGATTTGTAAAGTAGAATTTGGATCATGATAGTGGGGGGAGGAAGCATTTAGGAACTAGAGGAAACATGTTTCATTGTTGCTACCCTGCACCCTGACTGGCTTATCTCCTCCCCACATCCCTTCAGGAAGGGGTGTCCAGTTACCTACCAATGGGCTTTGAGTCTCCACTCTGCACTCACCCTCATTTACAATGACATGATTTTTGTGTTCTTTGATGCTTGATATCTGATCCCTTCAACAGTTCATGGTCACACAGGCTGGTGTGCTTCCTCCATGTGGGCTTTGTTGCTTCTGAGCTAGATGGCCGCTTCTTTATTTTCAAGCCTGTAAGATCCCAGATGCTATAACTTTTGATAGCCAGGCACCATCAGCTTTCTTCACCACATTTGCTAGTGCACACATTTTTCTTCAACCATCATGTTGGAAAGGTGTTCATCATGGAATGCCAATTTAATATAACGTGTTCTTGAATGGAGTAAGTATTTGGCAATGTCCATCTACTGCCTTAATACTAAGTCTATAAATATATGCACGTTGATCTATTTACGAACCCTCCTGTATAAATATATTTACATATGTACATGCCAGTATGTAGACCTCTAGAAATACCCTTTGTCACCTAGTTCTTTCCTCTATTTACTTTTACTTTCCTCTTGTCCGACTATCATGCTCAGCTTTCACTTGGGTTTGAGTAATTTCTCTTGGTTACATTGCCCTTGCTGAATACCTACCAGGCTTCTCACACCCACCTTGCGACGGATTTTGGATTACTTGTTGCTCCCCTGTCGCTGGATTGGTCAGCATCACCTCCTTACCCCCTCCTCTCTCTCTCCCATGTCCCCGGGAACCATTGGTCCTGTTGTTTTCTCCTCCAGACTATTCTTCCAGCCTATCTTATCTAGATAGATCTGTTGAGATAATAATATGCACCAAAAATCAAACCATAGCAAGATAGGCGATGGGTGAGAACAGTGTGATGACAAAAAAACAACAACAGAAAACCAATGATCAATAAAAGAGTAAATTAATTAAAAGACAAAAAAAATTTTTAAGAAAGAAAAACCTGTAAATAGATCAAGGTCTGATTTTTTTTTTCTATAGGTGTGTCCTTCAGTCAGGTCTGATGGCGTATCATGCTCTGGCCCCAGAGTCTGTCCTTTGTACTCCCTCAGGGACTACCCGCTCTGCTCCCATGGTTGCTCTGCTGCATGCTTTTAGTGATTTACCTCCGTGTTGGAGGGCCAGTCGGGTCAGTCCCAACACAGAGTCTCCGGTATTGTCCCCATAGGGCTCTGGGCCAGCAAGGGATGGCATGTCTCATAGTGGGATCAGCCATATGGTCCACTCTGTACCTTGGCTGTTCAGAGTGCCAAAATCATCCTCCAAGCCTGGTGGACCAGTGTGTGCTCCACTCTCTTCCTCCCCCTTCATTTGCCCCTGTGTGCTCTGATCAGACATGTCCATCTCCCCTAGCTACAAGTTCAGTGCCGTCTTCTAAAGTAAATTCTTCTGGGGGGAGGGGCAGTTGTCCACGTAGCTGGTATGGAGGCTGGACCATCCACTTTTCATTTAGGATCAAAAGCATCTAGCTTTTAGCATTAGGTGCTATTGAGTCAGTTCCAACTCAAGGCAGAATGAACCACTGCGCAGTCCTACACCATCTTCAAAACTGTTGTTATACTTGAACCTAACATTTCAGCCTTTTCCAGGGACTGGCATCTCCTGATAACATATCCAAAGCATGTGAAGTCTCCCCGTGCTTGCTTCTAAGGACCTTTCAGACTGTTCTTCTGACACAAATCTGTTCATTCTTCCAGCACTCAATGGTATTTTTAATATTCTTGGCTAGTGTCATCTTGATGGGTTGAAACACTATCTCGCTCTAGTGTTGATGTACATTTTTCTGATGCCTAATTATACTGAGTATCTTTTAAGGTAATCATTTAATTTTTATGGCATTTTGAAAAGATGTCAATGAGGTCTATTTAATTTGTGTTCAGATGGAAACACATATCTCAAACTAAATATGTGACAGTAGAATAAGAATCCATTTTATCCTAAATACTTGAGATATTTATACAGCCTACTCAAGTTTTTATCAACATAGATAAGGTGGCGGTGGTGGTGGTGGTGGTGGTGGTGGTGGTGGTGGTGGTGGTGGTGGTGGTGGTGGTGGTTTTTAAGAGTTAATCTCTAAATAGGGGGCTGTAGTACTGAGCACTGAATCTCCTTTGCTTGATTAATTTTTATGTTAGGGAAGTAATACAAGGATTCCATCAAATGACCCATCAGTTTGAGGAAAAAGCATATCAGAATTGATGGTCAAAGCCTATATGGCTTTATGGTTTAGTCTCTAGGGGTATGTAATGCTCTTGTGAAAATAGTATTCCTCATGATAATAACGAGGAACTGGTGGGCCTCCAGGGCTGGGAGCTGAACTGAGGGGCAGTTCTACCCTGTCTAATAGGGTCACTATGAGTTGGCAAAGAATCGATGGCTGTCAGTTTGGTTTGTTTGACTTGAGTACTGGCATTCAGTGTGTTTATCGAAATCAATAAATTACAAGCATTTAGATGTCTATTTTTTACATACAAAATTTAAATCCCCCAAGCCTCTGAAAACTGCGAAGATTTCACAGCACTAGGTTGGTACTCTCCCATCCAAGAATCAGTGAAACTGGCAGGGTGTGAGGCATTCAGGCTCCCTCAGTTCCTCCTACTGCCTTCCCTGACCCTGGTCACTTGCTTCTATTACCTCTCTTGGACCTTACATGCATTTGAATTAGAACACCATAGAGTACAGTGCTCTACATGTGCAGCAGCTCTAACCATGTCACTCTCTGTCTCTATGAAGCCTCTTCCAACAAAATTCAAATGCGATTGTATGTGCACACATAAACACACGCATGCACCAGAGCACCCTTCTTAACAGAGAGTCAGGAGGGTCTCTTATTTGCTGTCCTCACTTTGGACACAAGTCCCTTGATGATGAGTAGGAGAAAAGGAACATCAGGTAGTGGGGGAAACCCTAAGGAGGAACAGAGGAGAGCTTTAACTAAGAATAATGCTACTAGTGGAATGATGGCATGTGAGGAAAAGTAGATACTTCCAGACTGTCAGATTTTTCCATACAGCAAAATTAACTTTTCTAGTTTTGTCTAAAACTGGCCCCAGGAAATTTCAAATAGCACATCTCAGATTATCTAACCTACAAAGGAGTAGCCGGCCTTCCACCCACCCCCACCCCACCCCCGCCAAAAAACCAAGCGGTACAAAGCTCCACTGGGTACACATTTCAAAATATACATTCTCCTGTTTGGGCAGGCATCTGGCAACTTGCTCTGAGCTAGTGCACCCACACTTTTTTCCCAAGGTCATTGCTGGTGACAAGACCTTGTGCTCTTCTCACAAGCCAGAATGCAAACATAAATCAAGTCAGTGTAAGACGCCATCATCACCTCACTCAAATACACCTCGTCAAGTGAACTCAAACTTCAAGAAGATGCTCATTTGTTTGGTTTTGTTGATGTGAGGGTGATAGTGCATTTGGAGTTTAGTCATTGCACTAGGTCAGACTGTTAATCAAGCTTCCTATATAGAGGTTCTGAAGATATTGTGTAAGAAGGTCTGAGTTGTCTGGCTAGACCAGAGCTTGCACACTGCTATTGACTAGAAGTTCCGACACACAGAATCCAGGACAGATAAACCCCTCAGGACCAATACTGAGAGTAGCAACACCACGAGGGAAGGTAGGGGGGAGAAGCAGAAGAAAGGGGAAACCAATCTCAATGATGGACATACAGCCCCACTCCACCACCCAGGGGAACAAACAGCAGAAGTTTGGGTGAAGGGATACAGCAGAGGCGTAAAATATAAAACTAAAAAGTATGTATAAATTATCAGTGGTTCACGTGGGTGGGAGGAGGGGAAAAAAGGAGCTCAAGGAGAAAGAACATGTTTGGAAATGATGATAGCAATGTATGTACAAATGTGCTTCATACAAATTGGTGTATGAATTGTTACAAAAGCTGTAAGATCCCCCAATAAAATGATTTATTTAAAATAAAAAGGACTGATTAGTGGTAGACAGGGGACTGGTTTTGCCACCATGACAGTGCACCTGCTCACACAAAAAAAACAGCATGCCTCTATCGCCCGATCTGATCCCAGCACACCGAGGCAAAATACTAAGGGTGTACAACAGAACAGGAAGGGGAACAGAGCAACGAAGTCCCCAGGGAATACCAAAAATAGACTTTGGGGCCAGGGCTAGCTGACCCATCATACTCTATGAGAAAACACTCCTAAAGGCCAACAAACAGTCCTTGAACTAACTAAAAGCTTTTCTTTCTTGTGTTTTGTTTTGCTTTTTGTCATCGGCTTGTTGGTGGTGGTGTTGTTCTTTTGTTTCATTTTGTTGCTTGGGTTTGCTCTGTCTCGTTTTTGTGCATGCTATGATTTCCACAGGTCTGTCTAAATGAGATAGGCTGGATGAACAATCTGGAGGAGAAAACAATGGGACTGACAGCTGGGGGAGGGAGATGGGAAAGGGGGGTGTAGGGAAAAAGGAAGTGCTGTTAACAAACCCAGGGACAAGGGAACACCAAGTGATCCAAATAGATGGTGAGGAGGGTGTAGGAGGCTTGGTAGAGTGTAACCAAGAGTAATGTAACCTAGAGGAATTACTGAAACACAAATGAAGGCTGAACATGAGAGTGGGACAATCAGAAAGTAAAAGGAAATCAAGGAAAGAGGTAGGAAGCAAAGGGCATTTATAGAGGTCTAAATAAAGGCATGTGCATATGTAAATATATTTATGTATAACGATGGGGAAATAGATCTATATGCATATATTTATAGGTTTAGTATTAAGGTAACAGATGTACATTGGGCCTCCATTCAAGTACTCCCTCAATGCAAAAATACTTTGTTGTATTAAAGTGGCATTCCGTGATGCTCACCTCCCCAACACAATTGCTGGAGGCAAATGGGTGCATAAGCAAATGTGGTGACTGAAGTTGATGGTGGTCGGCTATCAAAAGTTATACATTCTGGGGTCTTAAAAGCTTGAAGTTAAACAAGTGGTCATGTAGCTGAGAAGCAACAAAGCCCACATGAAAGAAGCACACCAGCATGTGTGATCACGAGGTGTCGGAAGAATCAGGTATCAGACATCATCGGAACAAAAAAATCATATCTTTGTGAATACGGGGGAGTGTGGAGTGAAAACCCAAAGCTCATTTGTAGATAATTGGACATCCCCTTACAGAAGGGTAGCAGGGAGGAGAGGAGCCAGTCAGGGTGCACTGTAGCAACAATGAAACATACAACTTTCCTCTAGCTCCTAAATGCTTCTTCCCCCACAACTAAAATGATCCCCATTCTACCTTACAAATCTAGCTAGACCTGAGGATGTACACTGGTACAGATAGGAACTGGAAACACAGGGAATCCAGGGCGGATGATCCCTTCAGGACCAGTGGTGAGAGTGGCGATACGAGGAGGGTAGAGGGAGGGAGGAATAGAAAGGGGAAACCGATTACAAGGATCTACATATAACCATCTCCCTGGGGGACAGACAACAGAAAAGTGGCTGAAGGGAGATATTGTATAGTGTAAGATAAGACAAAATAATAATTTAGAAATTATTCAGGGTTCATGAGGGATGGGGAATAATTATCAGCTGATGCCAGCGGATTAAGTGGAGAGCAAATGTTTTCAGAATGATGAGGGCAATGAATGTACAAATATGATGTATGTATCAATTGTGATAAGAGTTGTATGAGGCCCCAAAAATTGATTATAAAAAAAGAGAAAAGAAATAACAGTATGAAAACATCCCCCCAAAAAGCATGCCTCTCTTGTCCCTCATATCCTAATCACCTGAACTCACTCCATGTGACTTCTTTCTGTTTCCATGAATGAAGGACAGTGGTTTGACAACACAGAAGAGGGGGGGAAAAAACAAGGGTGTCACCCAAACTGCTGAGTTTGAAAAATGTTTCCAAGAATGTAATCACAGATTAGACAAATGTGTGAAGTGTAATGGAGAGTACTATGAAGGGGATAAAAAATTTAAATGCATAGTTTTGAAAAATTTGTAGTTTTTGTCGGGTTCCCCCTAGTAGCTTCCAATATCATAGCAACTCAAGCCATCACCATACATCAAACTGACAGAGAAGGGGTGGGTTTTGTGTGTAGGTGGTGTTGGTTATTACACAGGGGCAAGGGACTTCTGGTGGCATAGTACCTTATGCCTTGGGTGTCAACTGTAATGTCAGCAGTGGGGAACCACCAGTCAGTCCTCAGAAGAAAAGGATGAGGCGTTCTACTCCCATAGAGTTAGCCTTTGGGAAACCCACAGAGATAGTTCTGCTCTGATCTCATAGAGTCGCTATGGCTCAGCATCGACTCCATCGAAGTGAGCTGACAAACTAAAGGCAGGAGATCTGAAAGAGGATGCGGAGACGTTGTCTCAGGTACTTTGGACATATTACTATGGTGGAACCAGTCCTGCAAGAAGGGCATCATTTTTGGCAGAGGGTTAGCAAACAAGAGGAAGACCCTTACTTAGGTGGATTGACACCGTGGCTGCGAGAATCGGCTCAAATACAGTAACAAGTGCGAGGATGGCGCAGGACTGGGCTTTGTTTCTCTCTCTAGTGCACAGGCCCCTATGAATCCGAACTGACTCCAGGGCTCTACAATATCAACTACTACAACCCTGAAGTTCAAACCTACCCAGTGGCTTCCCAAAAGGGAGGTGTGGCCATGTGCCTCTGTAAAGATGACAGCTAGGGAGCCCCTGCGGGGCAGTTCTACTCTGTGGCACAGGGGCAGCCAGGAGTCGGAATGTGCTTCACAGCAAAGGGTGTGCTTTGTCTCAGATTGTGCCTGCTGCTGTTTATGCTATGCACTGAGTTTAACATGTGACACTCAGGAGCGAATGAATGGAAACACACCCATGATGCTTCCATGATGCCAGATGCAAGCTGACACTGTTTCTGAGTTCTGGGCATATTATTTTTTCAGAGATAATTTCCTGTAGCGGTGACACACCGAGTCCTATTTCATGTAAAAGCATCAGCAGCAGAGGAAAGCACTGCACAGAGAGAAGACTATGACACGTAACAGGCTTTCCATAGAGGAACAAAAGGGTGGATGTCTTGGGCTGCACTCTTTTCTTGTATACAGACAGTAAACAAGCTGAACACATCTCACCTAAGCATAACATTACAACTACTTGAAGCCCAGCTCAGGCATCTGGACAAGAGGCAGCAAGGAAGGATGGGAGAGAGTTAATGGGCTGGGCGTCCCCAAAGGTGCAGAGTGGGAATCAAGGGAGGATCCAGGACGAGCCAAGGCTTCTGGCAGAAGTCTGAGAGGAGAGCAGCAGAAAGGAGCTGCTCTCTGGGTCCTCACAGATGTAGCCAGTGAGAGAGCAGCAGTGCTGCCCCCTGGCGGTGTGCCGAAGGCAGGGCCGCTTCCCCCAGGGCTGGAGAGCTCTGGGGAAAGACAAATCCTGTCACTTTGGATGCCAAGTAAGGGGGCACTGTGTGCCGGTGGTGTACCTATGTTGGCCAAAGCGCTGCCCACTGTGCATTTGCTTCCCACAAGCACAATTATCCTTCCTCGTGCATCCAGGAAAGACAGTTCTAGAAAAACACAAGCAGTAAAATAAAACACTGCCAGGTCTCGAACCATCCTCACCATTGTTACTATGCCCACTGATGTAGCCACTGGTTCGAGCTGTTTTATTGCCCATCCTCCACTTTTTGCCAAGCATCATGTCCTTCATGGACTTGATGTCCCTTCAGGGACTGGTCTCTCCTGACAGCACGTCCAAAGATATCAAATGAAGTCCAGCCATCCTTTGTCCCCATGTTCTCTTGGCAGTCCTTGTACTTTTATTGCTCAGTGTCTGATTATTTGGGACCAGGCCTTATTGCTGCCCCTTCCTCACCTTGGCCCCCAATCCCGACCCCAAGCCCTGCACATCCACTGTGTGAAACCTCCTGTTCCTGTAACCATCCCTGTGCTTTTGTGTGGGGGGTCTAGCTGGGTTCCCCTGGCAATTCGCCAGCTGCCCTTGGGAAAGTTCATGGAGTCGGCTAATTAGTAGAAAAGCCAAACGTCCAGCTGAGATTGGTTTACTCCCTAGCACCCTTGGGCAGGAGCACAGCCCCACTCCCGGTCCCAGGTAGCCAACGACCACACCTAGGTTCTCCGGACTTGGCAGCTGTAACATGTGGCCTGGGCTTCCCCTTCATTTCCTGCTCCTTTCTGGCTTGCTGTCTGACTTTTCTTTGCGGAATTAAAGCTGCAAATTGACAGGATCCCATAAACACTCTAAAGCCACAAAAAAACACCAAATGCCCACCCAAACATGTGAAACTTCCAAAAATCATCCTTAGAAGATTCCCAAACCCTAAACATTCCTAAACCCCATATATGCCCTGAAAACACCATGAAAGCCCTAAGAAAACCTAAAATGCTGGGGGAAAAAAACACATATAATATGAAAAATACCCTAAAATCCCTAAGGAACTCTGTAACATCACTAAAAACACCATATTGTGCTGAAAAATACCTATACACTCTAAAAAACCACCCCTAAATCCCTTAAACACTCCCTAAAATCTTATAAAACACCCTAAAAACCCCAAACTACCCGAATGCCCCAAACACACCTTGAACGTCCACAAACAACCTAAAAGCCCTAAAAAATCACATGCCACCAAAAAGCCCTAAATGACCGCAAAATGCCAACTCATAGCCACCCTATAGAGGGCTTCTGGAGCTGTCAGTCTTTTATGGGAACAGCTTTATCGTTCTCCCAAGGAGAAGTTGGTAGGTTTGAAACCCTGACCTCATATTTAGCAGTCTAATAATTGCTGGACAGTGCCACCAAGGCTCTACTGGTGTAGTGGGTTACACATTGGGCTGCTAACCTCAAGGGAAACGGTTCAAAACCACCACCCACTCCTTGGGAGAAAGAAGAAGCTTTCTTTCTATTCCCCTAGATTTCCAATTGAAGGTGTAAAGTAACCTGTTAAATGCTCGCAGTGGCAGCAGCAATGTCTCATAACCATGGGGAAATGTGGTTCAGAAACTTCAGAAGCAAGCATCCACCAGTAGGTGACTAACCAGCAGTATTGACTTGGGCAAAGAGAAGGTGACATGGAAGGGTAAGGAGAAGAATGCGTGCAGAGGGCAGGTTGGCAGCTGAGCCTAAGTCCAGTAGAAACAACAGCAGAATGGCCTGTTCCTGGAAGGGCCACAGGAGATGGTGCGACTTCATGTAGCCCCCACTTACATGTGTAACAGCAGCAATTGCCTGAACACGTGGTCTCCCCAGGGAGGAGCCTTTGTGTGGTGTTAAGATGCTGTTACTGTCTGTTGTACTGTGGTGGCCTGCATTTGGCTGTAATGGTGGAAATTTTGCAGCCAGTAGTTCAAATGCCTGCTGGGTCACTCACTGCAGGTAGACTTCAGCAGTTTCCAGACAGAGACGAGGGAGGAGGACCTGGTCTTCCACTTCTGAAAGAACTGGCCAGTGTGAACCTTGTGAATGGCAGAACACTATACCTGAACATGAGTACCGCAGGCTATAAGGCATGATGGATTGACACAGTGGCTGCAGCAATGTGCTCAAACATAGGATAGTGCTGGCCTGGAAAATAGTTCATCGTCCATTAAAAAAAATCATTATATAGGGGCTCATACAACTTTTGTTGTTGTTTTTCCCTAAGGGAGAGCAGTGTATTGGTACACTGAGAGGTATATAGATCAATGGATACGAACAGAAAAGCTACACATATATTCACCAGTCAACAGGAAACTAGCCTTCGAAAAAGGACACAGAAATATCCAAAGGGACAAATTCTGCTTGCTCAACAAATGGTGTTGGACAAACTGAGATACCGTATGTAGGAAAATGAAGCAAGCCCCAAACCTTCCCCCATGCACAGAAATTAACTGAAGAGGGGTTAAAACCTGAAAGTAAACCTCCGGGCTATCATAATCATTTTTTCGATGACCTCATCGGTCAGAAATCATTGTAGGAACGCCAAAGCGTTCTTGTGTTCAACGTCTACATACATAGCAGGTGCTCCAGTAAAGGGGAATCTTGGTGGAGCTGGCTCATCCATTCCTGAAAAGAGTAGAGCACCACGTTGGCCCATCACAGAGCTCAGGTGTAGAATCTTCCTCACTGTCATCCTTTATCTCAGCAGTGTCAGTGTTGGATTATGAATTTCCCAAAGAACCAGTATCGCTCAATTCTGTGCACAATGCTGACTCACTCTCGCTGTTATTTCACTGGTCTAAAAACCCATTTAGGTTAAAATGACACTTTTTTGATGCCATGACCTAAAATTTTTAGTGAGAAAATGTTCCCAATGACATTACATGGGTCTTCGTCTAATCCTGATGCCATGTTCTTTTTCACAGAGACCAGCTTCTTGTATAAATTGCTCAGCATACAGATGGAATAAGAACAGTGAAAGGATACAACCCTGATGCACACCTTTTCTGATTTTAAACCATGCAGTATCACCTTGTCCTGTTCACAGTCTCACCTGGTTCTATCTCTTGGCCTTTGCATAAGCTCCATATGAGTACAATGAAGTGTTGTGCAATGCCCATTCTTTTCCATGGTATCCCCAAGATTCACCTCCTTCCACTCGTGGTTTCCAGAACGTGGGGTTGGGACAAAGCCTGGATAGTCTCATGGCAAGACCAGATCAGGAATGGAGCTGAGCCGGGAGCAGCTTTATTTGCTTGCTCCAGGGAAAGTCTGCCAATGTGACTAAGCCTCAGGGGCTTTCTACAAATGATAAAGGTGAATCCCTCTCTCGTTACCCACTGATCATCTCTGAGCCTCTTGCTCTCATATCCCTTGCACAGACCTCTACAATTAGATGGACAATTCGGTAACGTTTGAACACTTTTCTGATGCTGAGCCTGGGGAGCAACTAATAGCTGAGTAAATATTGATTGAAAGATGGTGAGTGGAAGAAAATAGCTTTGCCAGGTCCAGGTTGTGATGGAGATGAGAGTGTTACCAAATCCTGCTGTCCCCATGGTGGGTTTGCTGTATTGTGCCCAGTCCTGAAAGTCTGAGCCAGGGGTTTTAACGTGGCCCCTTTCAAAACATATAGGTGGAATTCTTGGACCATGAGCTGTCCATAAAGCTTTACCAAGGAGATGTCCGCCCTGGAGCGAAACAACCCAAGAACCTAGATCTTCGTGAAGGTGTTGGTAAGGGATGCAGCGGAAATCATAAACTTGACTGAAAGCAAAAGAAACTTTGCCTTCATGTGCCTGCAGCTGGACGAAGTGGTGCTGGAGCACACCCTCCTTTGTGATTCTTCTTGTTCTTTTTATGAGCTGCTCCCTGGCCTGTGTAGTCCCGTAAATCTGGAAACTCTTTGCTGGTGGGGGCAATTGTTATATCCTCCCCCCAGATCCAGATGTCTTGTCCATGGTCAGTGTGCAATCCTTGTTTGCCAGAGGAGTGGGGCATCTAAAGGCAGGCAGGGGTCACATACTTTTTTTCTACACTTTCTAGAAAGACCAGAGCTAAACATCTTGCAGCCCTTTTCATGTCCTCATTCTTTTCTGTATTTATTTTCCATGAAAGAGGAGAAGAAACGCGACAGCATCTACTGACAGCAAGTCAAATGCCATCGTGTGTGTTCAGAGGGCAGGCTGGTTCTCATTTGCCTAACTCATCAGTCCCATCGTGCCATGTCCATGTTAGATTGTTTAGGGAAACAGATGACATATGTTATGATGCTAAATAAGCTGAAACAGTGCCAGGATGGAGGCAGAAAGGTTTTATTTGTTTGTTTTTAAATGAAGCATGGCTTTCTAGTGACTTATTGTGGTGGGGAAGGGGGGCACCGAGAGCGACAAGACATGGCTGTGACAGTGGTCTGGGAATTGAGACAAATCATTGCTTCTGCAGCAGAGATGAGCTGCCTCTGACCTGTCAGTTACTTGAAGGGAGACTCTGCATTTGGTCAGACAAGTCTCAGTTGGAGATGGTACCAGCTTTCCTCCTGAGCCTCTGTGGTTCCCTTTGAACTACACAGGCCCGAATCGCTTTTAGCTGAGCAACAGCAAATGGCAACACAGACTTGCCATATTGCTCTTTTGCGTACACTCTTTAAAAATCATACTAAATATACATGCATCAAAACATTCGTCACTTCCACGCTCTACAAGATTATAATTAAGTGGCATTCTGCATGTTGTTCATATATCATCCTTACCCATTCCAAAATTATGTCATCACCCTTATGGAAGCTCAGTATCGTCTCAGGGATGGCACTTCCCCTCCAGGCCCTACTGGGTTAGGCTGGGTTGACTAGAGAAATAAATCCAAGGACACTCATATAGGTATAAGAAAGACTCCACCTCACTTATTTGTCCAATTGACATGGCATTATGTAACAACCATACTTACCTTCCTACCTATCCCTGGAAACAATTGGGAGATGTTTGTCTCTATTCATTTTCCTAGCCTAGATATTTTTTGTAAGTGGAATTAAGCAAAATGTGTCCTTTTTGAAGCTGATTTATTTCACTCAGCATAATGCTTATGAGGTTCATTCCTCTTGTAGCCTGTGTCAAGAGTTCATTTCTCTTTATGGCTGAGTAGTAGTCCATTGTATATACCGTAGGCAACATGTTTGACTTATCCATTCACCTATTGATGGGTATTTAGACCGTTGACACGTTTGCGAGATTGGGAATAATGTTGCAAGGGCCATCTGTGTATTTGTATCTATTTATGCGCTTGCTTTTAATTGCTTATATCCTTCATTTCCTTTTCTTTCCTTGTTAGACTCAGTATGATCCCCTTCTGCCCATCCTCTAGCCTCACAACCTCTGTGTCTGATGTGCCAGGATCTCACCAGAAGCCTTAACACCAAGATTCTGAGCCCTGACTGACCATTCTGACCATCCAGGGAATTGAATATTCCGGAGCACACAGAAGATGAAGTTATCAAAACTCCTTAGGCATAACCGAACAACTGGAGGGAGTGCTTTATTGGGCTGGGGGGCTGGGGATTATAGTTGTGAAGGACACCAAGAACAATTGTCATTACCTAGACTGTAAAGACTATGTTCGACATCCATGCTGGTGAGTAGCAGCTGGATTTCAGAAGCTCACAAGTGGCCATCTAGGTGGCAAGTATTGTCACCCTCACTCTGGAGGAAAGAGTGGTGAGTGGACCACATGAACATTAGACTTCATGACTCTGAGCACAGAATAACTAGATGATCTCCAACTATCAATTCCAACTTCTTTGAAAGGGATCACATCCAAAGGTCCTAGATAGTGAAGCAAAATTCACAGTCATAAAAGAGACCAGGCTTATTGGCTGGATAGGGACTAACAGAACCTCTGAAACGATGGTCCTTATTCACTAAGTTTGAAAATGAACTCCTACCTGTGGTTCAATATTCAGCCAAATAATAGATTGGTCTATAATGGGAGCAATTACACAAGTGAGGCACGCAAACCTGAAAACAGCAAACCATTTGATCTCAAAAGGGCAGTATTAATCCAAGGCCCAAGTTCAGAAGGGTAGGAAGAGAGGAGGAAGGGAAACAGAAGACATAAGTAGGGAGTGGAACAAGTCATATTATATTGTGGAGATTGCAATAAGTGGCATAAAACACAATGGGTATGAATTGTTGAATAAAAAACTGATGATCTTGGTAAACCTTCACCTAATTCACAATAAAAACTTATGAGAGAGAAAAAAATCCAAGCACCTAGGCTGCATTCCAGGCCAATAAAATCGGACTCAGTGGAGATGGGACAAAGATGTCTTTTGGACAGCTCTCTGGCGATCCCAATGAGCACACAGGCTGATACCCACCATCTGGAAACTATGGGGTAGCTGCTTCTCCGGTAATGCCTCGGGGGAGCGCTTGGGTCCCTTAAAGAATGCGGGATGATGAAGGGGCAAAGGTCATCAAACCTCACCCACAGCTTTACACTGGGGGGCTGCTCTCTGAGGAATGTGGGAAGGGTCCACTTGCATGCTGTCTCTGTGCAGCAGATCCAACAGACTCAACACCTTTCCAAAGCTGGCAAGAAAGTCCGAGAGACTAGATGTGGGCACCACGCTGTGAGTTTCCCAGAAGGCACGAGACAGATCGAGAGCAGTCACAGGAACACAGACTCCTCCGGAAATGCCGCCATGCGCAGAACATGCATCTCTAATTTCATTTCACACTGACTCAAGCATTCAGTCCTTTTTACGAAAACCCAGCTTCTCATTACAGTAACCGGTTTAAAATGACAATCTTCTGTTGAGCAAGTCTAAGAAATGACCTTCCTTTATTTTACATGGTATAAAAATTCAGTTTCCTAGGCCGATGGGCTCTAGGGACAGGTGTTTTTATGTACTAGACATGGCTTTCAAAGTTCTTCAATTGCCTAAATTAATAACGACTTTTTTCCTTTGGCTTTTCTAAGGGACACATTAATTTCAATCTTTTTCTAAGGAAGTGAATCTCTAGCTATCTCATTTGGATAACTTTCTGCCTTCAGAGTAGAATTTGAAATAATCTGCAAGGTTACCCCTTCCCCACCCTGCCCCAGCAGCCCAGCCTCTTTCTTCCTTCCAGCCTCCAGCCACCGGGGTTTGGTTGGGAAAGGAGATGCAGAAGGGAGTCTCTGGATTTTTCTATCAAAAGGTTGGCCACAACCCCCAGTAGACCAAATGTAATTCATTATGGTGGGTTTTGGTTTTACTACATTAAGAGTTATCCTTAGGGAAATTACAAACAAACAGAAATAGGAAGACTTTATATTTTATTAACGGATGTACTGCTCAGTCTCATTATATTTTAAAAGACAAAGTATAAAAAAAAAATCTGGCTCCATTTAAAATGTCCTGACTAGCAGAACTTAAAATACACAAATCTTAACATGAAAGTCTAGATGAATAAATAAAATAAACAACGAAACAGCTTTCTCAGGAAAAGCCATAATAAAGAGCTCGACTATTTTTTGAGCTGTTTAAGATGCTCGTGTTAAAGGGAAAAGAGTATCATTGTTGACTTTGAAATGTAGAACCATTTGCTTAATTCAGTGATGCTAAAATGGGCAGTTTGGCTGAAGAAAGAAATTGGCTTGTAGCATTTGATGAGCAATTTCTTCTTTTGAATATAGAAATGACCAGGGATGCGGACACGCTTTTTATTCTTTTGAGGACCCTCTAACCAAGAAATCTTTTAAATGATCATTACACAGTGAATGCCTGGAGGCTCTGGAAACTATTTATTTTGACATTATTATAAGCTCAAAATGATTCACCAATGCAAAAGAAGAAGAGAAAAAGCAATTACATACTAAGCTGTAAACACTGGAAGCTTTTCTGTGCTGAAAATAATTGGACAGAGTTTTTTCTTTTTTTAAGTAATAGTGTCCAAAGAGATTCAATGATCTTATTGCTTATGGATTTGGAGCTTAACTATATTCCTTATTTTAAATTTGATATTAGAATAGCAAGATTATAGACCTTGATACAGTGTGACTTGGAGAAGTATCGTTTCATTAAATTATCAAGTTAAGGCTCAAGGAGCCTGATGGAATGTGTGTGACCATGAGGCCAGCCAGTTGGAATCCGCTATGGCTCACAGAGAAAGATGCGGTTCTCAGCTCCTGTAAAGATTTAGAACTTCGGGAACCCACAAGCATAGTTCTACGTTGTCCTTTCAGGGGTCCTCAAACTTTTTAAACAGGAGGCCAGTTCATTGTCCCTCAAACCCGCTGGAGGGCTGGACTATAGTTTAAAAATAAAACTATGCACAAATGCCTATGCGCACTGCACATACCTAATTTGAAGTAAAAAAAAAAAAGGGGGGCAAAAACACCCGGCATGCTGAATAAATGTCCTCTGAGGGCCATGTGGTCCGCAGGCCATAGTTTGAGGACCCCCTAGATTGATATAAGTCAGAATCGACTTGATAGTGTTAGGTTTCTGGGGTGGTTGACCTCAGTTCTTGCTTAGCAACGCTGAAAGAATTCATATGGCAGAAGCACTTTTGTAAATCCAAGTGAATGTTATGAAAGAAAGTTTCAGGTATCGCAGTCCCCAAAAGTCCCCACTATCTCCGGAAAGCACGCCGGGCTGCATGGCAGGGGTGGGGAAAGTTTGCAGCTGAATATGGCGGTTTCATGGGAGGAATACCTGAGCAGGAGTGCAGAACCAGCTGAGGAGCCACGGCAGGAACCCCCAAGGGCCTCACCCTCCACTTGCAGAGCACGTGAACAAGGGAGGGCGACAAGGAGCCCAGGCCTACTTCTATCACCTCCCAACACCACTGGAGGGCATTGGTCGATCGTACTGGTTGATTTTGGTGCACTTTTGTGAAGTCCTATTCTGTATGACCAGGTGGACCTTCCACCTGGGTCTACATGACTTGGGTCAGAGCATGCTCAGTTCTGAATTTTGCCATAGGTATCTAATGAGTGTGCCTGATTTATTTCCAACCCCTTTGTTGTGGCCCGGACAGCTCATTTTCGTTTAGTGCTGGCATTTGGGAAGACAAGCCCTAATCTAGCAACCTGTCAATAGCAGTAAGTGAATGGAATTAAAACTCAACTCATAGCCATAAATTCAATTCGGACTCATAGCGACCCGAGAGGACAGGGCAGAATTGCCCCCTGAGGATTTCTGGGGCTGGAATTCTTTACAGGAATAGAAGTCTCTTTTTTCTCCCTCCCAGTGGCTCCAAAGGACTGACCTTGCAAGGAGATGTCCAGCGGGTGCCTGCAGGCTCCTTCATTGAAAATCTCTGCTAGTTTATGAAGCGGGAGGGAAATTTTGAGGAGGCCGTCTGCGGCAGAGTTAACTCCCCATTAAAGCCAATGAGCTTTTCCACATCTCTCAAAAAACAAACAAAAAAACCTAAAGTGACTACTTCAGATTAATATGCTGTAGGTAGAACCACCTCCCACTCAGCAAACCAAACCAATCAACCAACCAACCAAACAAACAAAAACACCCCAAATCCTGTTGCCTTCAAGTCAGTTCTGACTCATGCTCACCCCTTGTGGTACAGAGTACAATTGTTGCATGAGGTTGTCTAGGCTGTACCCTTTATGAAAGCAGATGACCCCTTCCTTTTGTGGTACAGCTAGGTGGGTTTGAACTGATAACCTTTATATAAGCAGCCCTATCCAGCGATCTATGTCAACTAAAGTGTCAAAGCATGTAAAGACTGATCCACAACCCCCACTTCTCTCTTCCTCTTCTGTGATGACCTGGAATCCACCTTTTGATCTGGTGGCACCATATTTGTGAAGCAGCCCGAATCACTGACGGACGGTGTGCAGGACAAACACCCTGTAGAATTGCCCTTCTAGCGTCAGAATTTGCATGAACAAGAAATAAACTTCTAGATTTTAAGCCACTGAGGTTTCAGGGGTAGCTTCTTTCTGCAGAACAGACTAGGCTATCCTGCCTGATCATCTCTTCACAGGGTTTTTGTGGAGAGCTACCGGAGCAGCTCGATCCAGGGGAGCTGCCAAAGCAGATACCTACACTTTATCTGGGATTGTAGGTTGTAGTACCAAAGTTTTTATTTGCCCGGGAGGCACTGAGTAAATTGTTTTTCTTCTGAAAACAGGACAATATGTAAGTAAGTTTGGAGACATATGTAGCTGGAGCTGAAAGTCCTCTTACCTTGCAGTTTTCTTTGGTAGAGATAGACTTGTTCTTAATGAAACCCATGACAGTCAGTGTCACAAATGACTTCTGAGGAGAGGCCAAACAGCTAAGTCAAGGCCAGCCTACCGTTCTCTTAAATGCTGTCTCATGCTCTCATCTGCTCTGACGTGTTTGCTCAGGGGCATGTGGCAGCCACTGGGCGGGCCTTACCATTGGCACTGAAAATCATTGTAGGGGATATTAGAGGATTTACATCAAGAAGACCTGACTTCCTGGCCATTGCTCGGGGGCCACAGTTCCCAAGACAATCAGTGTCAAGGGCAAAACAAAATAAAACATGACGAGGCCTCTGGGGCTGGGTTGAGCTGGATATGTAACCAAAGCCCCCTTCTACCAGGATCTTCCCAAGAGGAGATTGCTCTTTTCCATAGCTAAACAATTTTGTTTAACACACGTTCTGCTGGGGAACCTTCTGGGAAGCAGAAGAAAATAAATCTGCCTTCCTTTGAATTAAGCTGGGTTGGGTCCAAGCCCTGTGTAGTGTGTATTCTTATCATAACATCTAAAGGAGTCTCATTTCACCATTCTTAGCTATTAAAAAAAAAGTTCCAGGCACAATAATTCAATTTAAAATTACACACCAGGAGTAGTTCATATTTAATACACTTTATACAGGTATTACAGGTACAAGGGACGTACTTGTTAACTGCCAGGTTGCTGGCTTGAACCAACCAGCTACTCCACAGGAGGTACTGTGTTTCTGTGAAGATTTTCAGCTTGGAAGCCCACTGGGAGAGCTCTCCTCTGGCTTGAGTCTGAAGGTGCTTGACAGCAGTAGCCTTTTGTTTTTATAGAGGTATAAAGCTTTCTTTCTTTCTTTTTTTTTTTCTCGGTATAAAGCTTTTTAGAACAACAAAAACAATTCCTTTTGGAAGTAAGCCAGAGATAAAACCACAAGTTACATGCTTTACTTTTTTTCTGTCCTGCTGCTGGCAGCCACCCTTTCATCGATTGTGCACACCAGCATGCTGGTGAAGTGGTGAACTCTGCGCTCTCACTCCCCTGGCTACACACTCGGTCTCCTCACTCATCGTGTGGCTTCACCCAACGCACGGAGCCTCCTGCAGGCTCCTCACCCTGTGTGTGTAAAAGTGCGAAGGAGACAGACTTCCTCAGAGCTGTGCTTTAGAGAGAATCCTCCTCACATTCTCAGCACCGCCTTGAATAGGGCAGCACTGCACATGACATCTACTTGATGATTGTTGATGGTGTGGTGGTGTGTTTGTACGGATAAAAAAAGAGCCCTGAATGGTTATGTAACAAGTAAGGGAATAAATAGATCTTCCTTCATCCACCTTCATCTTTCATTGTTCTATCACTCTCTGATTGCAATATTAGAGGCTAAAATGGGCAGAATTCCCACCTCTGAACAAAGTTTGTGCACATGGGTGTGCATGCTTGTGTGTCCATGTGAGTGTGCCTGTACAATGTGTGTGCACGTGTGTGTGCACATGTGCACTGGAGCCTGGCAGCAGCAGGGGAGGCGCCTGTCTCTGTTCAGCAGTATCTGACGGCTGCTGCAGGTGTAATGAGAAGTGATTGTTGATCTGTTCAGGGAGCTCCTGGGGTGGACTCAGGGAAGGAGCAGCAAAGAAGACATACTCATCTCCCCCATATGTAGATGAGGTGATGGAGGTGGGCGGTAGAGGAGCAGCTCCTTAGTAATGAGATCACAGGGGAAAGGCCTTGGATGAGGTGCCAGACATCCCTGCTTTCCCAGAGAGGGTGGGGACTGGGAACGAGGCTGCATCCTGCCTAATCAGTTACAGTTGCTCTGTCGCTCTGGGGAGGGAGGCAGATGAGGCAGGGAGCTTCCGGAATCTCTCATCTCCAGTCCTTCTAGGTGGATGTGGGAGCGTGTGAGGACGGCCACACTGGAGGGTCAGGGTTGATCGCCTTGCAGTGTGGAGCCCGGCCTGGACCTGCGTTGTGCAGGGTGACCAAGGAGCTCTGAGGGCAGGGTTCTGGGTGGGGGCTTTGTCTACTAAGACCCACAGCCGCGCCCTGTGTCGCAATGTTGGCATGCAATGTGCAAAGACTTGAGACAATGTGAAATGGACCATCCACTTCACTTGGAAAGACAGGAGGGCTGAAAATCAGATTGGGAGATCTGATCTCGTTTGCTGCACAGTTGTGAGAGGAGATATTCCTGGCTTCTCTCATGTTGGGAACCGGGCATAATCAGCCTGACAAAACCAAGGCCATATTGCCTGCCCAGCAGGGCTAAAGCCACGTCACCTCAACCTTATCTTACCCTGACACACACCAGATGGCCCACCCTTGTCTGCTCCAGCACCGGACATTCCAACTGCAGACTTGCGGCCGCCTGCCCTGTGTGCTCTACACTCCCACCCTTCCTTTTTTTTATCTCTCCTTGAACTCCCTTGTTTGCCTCACCCTTTATAGAGAGGCTTGTGTAGCAATAAACTCAGACCTTGACAAGAATCTGCTTGGTCTCGCTCCTCTCTCTCGCCCGTTTCTCTTTCAGGCTGGGTCCTCCTTGGAACCCCTCGAATAACTGAGTCCCGCGGGTTGGGGCACTCTCACACATGAAACTATATTCCTCCTCAGGCATCAAGGAGGTGATACGAAAGCTTTGATAGCCTAGTATCTGTCAGCTGGGAGGCACAACATAGTGAGAGCCCTTATTAATCACTTGGAGATTAGCTGAGGGGTGGGAGAAGCCAGGCATGAGGCTTTCCAGGGCTGCTCAGCCTGCACAGGAGTCCTTTCCTGGGTTGGACAGAGGTGCTGCCATCTGAAAGCTCAGATAGAGCAGTTGGAAAATTTACTGACCTGGTACAAGATCTATTTACATATATCAAAAGATCCTGGGTAATAACATCTCATGTTTGTGCAGCATGCCACATTTGTCAAAGGGCTTTCTCATTTACTGTCTTACTTGGTCCTCAAACTAAGAGGCCTTTGGGCAGCTATTGCTGTTTAATTTTGGGCGTGGTAACAGCTTTGGGTATAGTACTGGGCTTGGAATCAGGCTGTGCAACCCACAGCAGGTCACTTAGCTGCTCTGGATTGGCTTTCTTCCTCTACGAAGGTCAGCGCTTGGACTAGACCATTTTCCCAGTGGCAGCTCTGCTGACATTTTGGCCAACATCGTTCTTGTGGGGCTGTGTTGTTCCCTGCACCAGGATGGCAGTGGGACTCCCTTCTTCAGAATGTCTCCAGGCATGGCCAAATGTCCCCAGCAGAGCATGCTGCTGGGCTGGCGCACGGCAGGATGATGCACTCAATGAGTTGGATTTTAAGTTTTCAGGTACTTTACATGTCTGCACAGGGAGACTACATCAACAATTACCCAGCAGTCAATGGGTCATCACTGACCCTCTCTATAATTCCAACTGAGATCATGAAGCACCGACTGAGTTTCTGAGCTTAGCACCCTGCATGGCACAAGTTGTTTAGCACTCAGCTACAAACTAAAAGGTTGGCAGTTCAAACCTATCCAGAGGCCTCTTAAACAAAATCCTGGTGGTCTGCTTCAGAAGAGTTGGAGCCATGAACACCCCATGGAGTGAAGAGATATAAACATGAATGTGGATGTGACTCTAGGTATAGCTACAACCGGGAACCATGGAATCAACTACATCATGGAATCAACTTCAACTCCTGGCCTCCTTGTGTGTCCAAGAAGAACTGTGCTCCCCAGGGTCTGGAAAGGCTGCTTGGTCTGAAGTAGATTTGCAGGCCCTTCTTTCTAGGTGCCGCTGGGTGGCCTCAACCTTCCAAGCATGCTATTAAAAGCCAATCCGTCACCTGTGTGCATCACTGAAGACACACAGACACAGGGAGCAATGCCCTGGCTGGGGCACTGGAACAGCGCTGGCATGCAGTGAGTGCTGCCCAGTTAGCGAACAGGTCTTCCCTTGGTACTTTCTCAGGTCTGTGTGAAGCTTTCTAAGCATCCAGAGTTCTCAGCCTGATTCTACTGCCAACTTGCAGTGTGGCTTCGAGCTAGTCTCTTGCCCTCTCTGGGCTTGATAACAAAAGCAGGGCAGGCCAGCCACAAATATCGTGTGGCTAGCAGGGGAAAGCAGTTGAGGACACAATTGCAGATGGAGTTCATCCTTTGGACTCATCGCCCCTCCTCCCTAACACACCCCCCCCACTACACACACACACCTTTTCAACTGCACCAGATGGGTTTTAACTTTCCGGCACCAGAAAAGCAGACCTTGAGTTTTTTCCTTTATGGAATGTAGGCCATCCCTGCTTATGTGTCACATTCAGTCCTCGTTCTTCTCCCTACTCTTGTCCCTCCTCCAGTCATCAACAAGTGACTGCAGGGCGGTTTCCCAGCAGGGCTGTGCTCAAAGATTCATAATGCTGGGTTTTCCTTTAGTTCTCCACAGTCTTGGGCTTGGAACAATCCAGGCATTACCTTATCAAATGCTCATTTTAGGGGGGAAGGACGGGGGCACTGGAAACACCGTATGGGCTCAATCCTTTTCTGCACGTGTGTGAGGGGTTTCCAGGAGTTCGAATTTCAACTTAAGTGATTTATTTTTTGTTGTTTAATCGCGTGCCTGTCATCTGCTGGACATTTCTTCTACAGTGTTTTGTTGTTGTTAACCCCATTTCTAAGATCAGAGATAGAAGGGTCAGGCACAATAGGCAGTTAAATTGACTCAATCTGGGGTGTGAACCTGCTTCTGTCTGGTTCCTCATAGCCCTCAGTCATTTTAATGCAGGTGTTGTGAAGGGTGTGGGTTCAGCAGCCACACACTGCCTCATCTCGCCTCCTCGTTGATAGGCTGTGTACCCTTATGTGAGTTGTTTAATCTCCTACCAAGCTTGTGAGATCACTACTTTTATTAGCTTCATTTTACCGAGACTGTGAGAGGTCAGGGGAGCGAAGGCTTACATATTGCCAGGCATATAATATGCTAATGATAGTCAAGATATATAACTAAGCATTTCTCTGTTCTTGGTTCTGTCAGTACCTGGTGTGGCCACAAAGGAGAAACCTGGTTTCCTGCTATTTTGAGCATCTAGTGTGAATGGCAGGAGATAAGTCACAAGCTAATGAACCCTTGTGGTGTAGTGGTTAAGCACCCTGGGCCCGGCTATCAAAAGATATAGTGTCCAGGGTCTTAAAGACTGGAAGATAAACAAGGGGCCATCTAGCTAAGAAACAACAAAGCCCACATGGAAGAAGCCACCAGCCTATCTCGACATGATCGCTGAAGACAAAGCGGGTGCATAAGCAAATGCGGGCATGTTTTCCTGATGTGCACTCACCCTTTACATAAAACTCTCTCTTATACATACGCGTTTCTGTGGATTTGTTTCGCTAAGGCACCCAGACTAACATAAGCAGCATGGAACGCATTTAAGAAGCCTAGACAAGGGCAGGGCAGGATATTTGGAGGGACTGGATCCAGAATTAGAGAGGAAGGGGTCCTGGAGGTGAAACGGGCTGCTAGCTCCCTGTCCCAAGGGGGACAATGAGACTGCTGGCTCCCATGAAGATTTACAGTCTTGAAAACTCCATATAGGGTCACTGTGGTTGGAATCCACTGGACGGCAGTGGCCTTTTGGGATTGAAGGTGGAAGCCACCAAAGAGCCTGCGGGGAGTGTGTGAACTTCTGGAATACAGCGAACAACCTCTGCACATCTGCTTTTCGTGCTGCCCAAGTCATGCATTGACATTTGTCCAAAAGTAAACCATCACAGCTGCTCTCTCAGGAAGCTGGGGGCTGAGCCCGCTGGTTCCACTCCGTCAGCATTTCTGGTCCGGGTACCTGCCCTCTGCCCCGGCACAGGCAATGGGCTTTTGGAAGCAGTGCTCCCTGGGTAGTGGGTGTGATTTGGCTCCTCTGGCCTAACATGATGAATGCTGAGAGGGGGTGGATACTAGGGGGTTAAGCTCCCTGACCTTTCCCTAGCCCAGGGGAAAACTTACTATTTAAAGTAAGTTTTAGACAGAATCTTTAGAAAGATAAATTGTTTACTTAATGTACACAATTACTCCCCAACACATCTGTTTTGTGTCTGCTCAACTCAACCTCATAGGCTATGGATGACCTTGAGCAAGTTTTTAAAGTCACAATGGGTTTCTACCAGGATTGAGAGTTCAGCTCTCTCAACTCTCCAATTGGTTATTAGCACCATAGTCTCATTTCTATTTATGGATTTACTTTGTTTGAGGGAAAAAAGACTCCCAATTCAACTTTATTTTATTAGGAACTCCTTTGCTATGTTTTACACAAGAAAAAGACACAAACCGCTGTTCTGGATGAAGGAGAGCATCCGCATGAGGCCACAATGGTGTCGGAAGGACCCACAGCCACAGTTACTTAAATAAAATGACACTCATTCTGTCCTGCTGACTCTGACTCATAGTGACTCTGTGTAGGGATCCTGAAGTTGCTACCTTTACAGGAAGCAATAACCTCATCTTTCTCCTGTGGAATGACTAGTGGCTTCGAACCAGCGATCTTGCTGTTAATAGTCCAACACTATCCAGCATCACCACCTGAGCTCCTGAAAGCTTAAATGAGACATGGAAAACAAACACCTTTGTCACAAAACTGTCCCTGAAGACGGATCAATTCATGGAGTTGCGGGAGGGCCAGTGAGAGCATGAGCGGGACCTTCATTGGGATGTGCACACGACCGTATATCGCTGAGTCTGGCCCGGGGAGTGGACGCAAGTTTTCCACTGCCGGTCAGCAGTAGGAAAGAACTCAATGGTGGCTGAATGTGTGGCCCCTCAAAATGGATTTAGGGTCTCCACATAGACTCTCACTGTGAGCCACAGCCTATTGCTCAAAATTTAAGCTTAAATATGACTTAAATGCCTAACATTTTGTTTCCTTAAACTAGAGTACTGCCAGGATCAACTAGAGGCCTGGATGACCTATCAGGTCTGAACAACGATCTCAAATCACTTCACATGATCCATTCCACCAGTCATGTCACCAGTCACACCTCCTCACTTACCCATTCCAGAGACTGTGCCTGTATAACCTATCGACTAACACATTCCCACATGTTGTGATTATGAAATCAACCATCATGCTGGAATAAGGACCAATCACGATGTAAGGGGCAGGGTCAATGGGAAAGCAAGATAGGGGCTGAGGGGAGCCAAGAGGGTCCCGTCACTCAATCCCTAAACCTGATCTAATGTCACTAGACTGGGGTCTTCCTCACATCTCAAGGGCAACCGATTCATGATTGAAGTGAATTGTGCTTATTCAATCTTTGTTCTGCTTACCGTCCTGCTATGCTGCCTCCTCTTCTTGCTTTATGTGTGTGGCTCCCTCTGTTGTGGTGACAAATGGCTTGAGAGGGATTTGACATAGGGAGAAAGCCCACCCACATCAACTGTCACCAGAAGCAGACACTAAGTTCATTTCTCTCACCTCACAGAACTATGCACATCAGACACTGGTAGAGCTGCCCGGAAGGGGAACCCTTAGTGCAGTGGTTCTCACCCTGTGGGTTGCGACCCCTTTGGGAGTCATATGACCCTTTCACAGGGCTCGTCCAATTCATAACTGTAGCAAAATTACAGTGATGAAGTAGCAAGAAAATCATTTAATGGTCGGGGGGGGGCGGTCACCACAACAAAAGGACCTATATTAGGAAGGTTGAGAACCACTGCCTGAGTGTGCTTAGGACTTTGCTGCCCTCAGGGTCACCAGACATTCCTGAAGGCAGAGTCACTGCAGGAAGCCCTTCTGGGAAATGCCCTGAAGCCAGGTCTCAACCAACTCCATCCACCCTCACCCTCCTAGATCCTAATCATAGGCTGCATGGAAATGCTCCCTGCCACTTCAAAGACTGTAAGTCCATGGGAGCAGAAAGCCTTCTCTTTCTCCCTTGGAGTGGTGGCTGGTGAGTTCAAACTGCTCACCTTCTGGGTAACATAACCCACAGACCAGCTCCCCCTGAGCTCAGTTAGGTTTGCCACACAGCACACATTGTTGGGAACCTTCTGAAGTAGCTGTGCCATGTGCAGGTTGGGGGATTTCGCACAAGATGCAGAATTCCACCCTCTCTTGGAAAAAATAATTTTTGCAATAGCCTTGTATTCTCTTCTGGATCTGAGTAGCAGCTACTCTCATGCAGTCCTAGCACATACATGCTAGGTCTTACGCCGAGTCTGCTCCATGCTTTCCTGTGTCCTATGTGGCGCTGTAGGCACCCAAGGCATGGACTCTGCAGCCTGGGTTCAAATCTCTCCTTTCCACTTCCTCACTGTGTGGTCATAGGCTCATGACTTTATCATCCTGTGCCACTGATTTTTCATCTGTAAAATGAGGCAAGAATAGAGTCCACACATAGGCTTCTTAAGTGAAATAATTGAATTATTATATACAAAAAGCTTAGAACATTGCTCGGCATCTTGCAAATACTGTTAGGTAGCTTAGCATAGGGAGTGGGTCATCCATTACATATGCTCAGGTTCAAACTTCCGGCCAGGAAGGGGTGGTACACCTAGGTGGGTGTTACACCTGGATTGGCCCATCTGAGCCAGGTGAATTCAATCCAGCCAATGGGGTTGACCAGGACCATCAACCATGCCTCCCTGTGGAGGAATTGAAATGGCAGGATCTTGACCTCTCCGATGTCTCCCTTCACCCACTTTTCTGTTGTCTGTCCCCCAGGGAGGAGGTCACATGTAGATACTTGTAATCGGTTTCCTCTTTCCAATCCACCCTCCCTCTACCCTCCCAATATCACCACTCACAAATTATCAAGGTTTCTTGAGGGATGGGGGAGGAAGGGGTAAAAATGAGGACTTGATTGATGCCAGGGGCTAAAGTGGAGGCAAATGTTTTGAGAATAATGAGGGCAGTCAGTGTACAATGTGCTTTACACAATTGATGTATGTATGGATTGTGATAAGAATTGTATGAGCCCCTAATAAAACGATTTAAGAAAAGAAAGAAAAGGCAGGATCCTGGAGCCCACGTAGTGACTTTCTCTCCAGCAGCTTCTAGGCAAGCTGTGCAGGGGTGAGGGGCCCTGAGGTGCCTGTGTAAACCTGAAACTTCTTCTCTCAAAAAACTCACTTGGATCACAATCCAGGCTGCGGAGTGAATTCTTTCTCACGCGAAGCCAAGGACTGAGGTATATTTCTCCCACGAGAGATCTAACAATAGTATCTCTTATTATATCATTAGGAGCCCTGGTGGTGTAGTGGACTATGCATTAACCTGCTAATCGCAAGGTCAGGGGTTTGAACTGACTAGCCCCTCCGTGGGAGAAATATGAGGTTGTCTATTTCTGTAAGGCAATGGTTCTCAACCTTCTGAATGCCGCCACCCTTTAATACAGTTCATGTTGTGGTCACCTGCAACCATAAAATTATTTTCATTGCTACTTTATAACTGTAATTTTGCTATCGTTATGAATTGGATGACCCCTGTTAAAGGGTTATTTGATCCCCAAAGGGGTCGCGACCCACAGGTTGCGACCCCTGCTGTAAGGATTTAAAGTCTCAAAACCCCAAAGGGGCAGATCTTTGTCCTATTGGGAGTCAATAAAATGGTAATTAGGTTTTTTTCTGCATCAGTATCAGATTCTGGTGGCAATCTCAGTCATCCTGCATTGTGGTCTGGTTTGAACTCCGGAAATGACTGCCCTGGTTTGAGGTGAGGGCCACGGTGCTTCAGTGGTAGACCTCTCATCGTCTTTCACCGGGAAGACCCGGGTTTGATTTGCAGCCAATGTGCCCCAGACTGTCAGTGAAGGTTTGTGTGTTGCTACGACACTGAGGCTTCAGTGGTGTTTCCAGACTGAAACAGAATAATGAAGAAAGACCTGATCATCCCCATCCACACATTGACCTATGGCCCACCACTGTTGGCTTCCTCTCCCAGTCCTGGTGGTAGCACAGATTGGCACAGTTTGCTCCACTGCCCATGAGGTGCCCATGAGAGGCTGAGTCGACAACCACAGTCAAGATCAACAGCTTAAACTCCATTCTGGGTCTATGGAAACAAGAACAACCTTCTGAAATGAGGTCACATTGCTATTTGGGACTGGGAGGATGCCTTTGTGATATGGATTGCACTCTGGATCCCGAGGGGGACTTTTAAACACAGCCACATAGCAGCTCCGGAAATTGTCATAGTGAGAAGGCAGGTTAAAAAAAAAAGCTTTTACTGGCTTGCTCAAAGGAGGCTGCGGGTAGATTGTGGGGTGGAAAACTCCTCTGGAAATGAAAAGTTTTTTTCCTTACATATGCATCATTTCTTCTGGTCCTGAAAGAAAACACAAAGCAGACGAGAGAAGGAAACGGAGACTAGCAGTCATCTTGTTGGTATTCCCACAGCACCCCCTCCTTAAGCACTTGCTGCCATCTCATCCAACTCCACTCAGTGTATTTCCACCCGGCAATGATGCAGAAATGTCTGCGTACTCCAGTTTGATTGTAGTCGGGCAACGTTTATGGCTTTGACGTTCAACTGAGCATGGCAGGACGTCTAGAAACAATTATAACCAGCACCTGCTCTGTCTGTGCTGTGGGCAGGCAGTGACGGATTCCCAGCCTCTGGAACACTAGTGTTCCCTCCCAGCTCAGGATAATGACGGTGACACTCGGCCCCCTTGTTGTCTGGGGAGCTCAAGGAGCTCTCCTCTGAAACCTCAACTTATGGGCATTTCTTTAAGTGAAGACATCAAATTAGTGACTGGAAAGGAAGGCGTAGGAGATGATTATTGGCCACAAGACAAGCCTCAACCGCCTCCAGAGAGCATGTCTCCTAAGTACCAAGTTGGCGGTGACAGCTAGGGGGCCCTGGGTCACCGGGTGGTGTTGAGCGGGGACTCTGGGGCCCCAGCGTGGGACCCTGGCGGGTGCAAGTTCAAGAGGGTCAGGGGCTGATGCCTCCCCATGCCCCTGCCCTCCCCCAGCAAGGGCGCTCTGGGGTGCTGGGTCCTTGAGGCCCCGGCTGGCGGGGCCGCCCACGGTCAAGGCTTCGGGCACAAGCGCGGGTGCGCTGAGGCCTGCGCCTTCCGGGGGTCTGGGCTCAAGCAGGTGGTCGCGGCGGCTCCGCGGGCGGGCGGGCGCCCAGCAGAATGACCAACGACCCCCGGCGCGTCGCCGGCACCCAGCGCCCGGGCGTAGAGGCGGGCGGGGGGGCTGCGCTCCGCTGCCGCCAGGGCCCCCTCCTTCCGCGCCCCCCCCCCCGCGCCAGGTGAGCCCGGCCTGGGCCTCGGCGGGCGGCGGGGCTGCCCTCTCGCCGCCCTCCAGCGCCCCTCTCGCCGCCCTTTAGGGGCCTGGCCGCGCCGAGCCGGGCGGCCGCCGGCCGGGGCTGGGGGTTGGGAGGGGCGGGGGTCACGGGCGGGTCGCTCGTTCGGCCGCTGGCGGGGGGCGTGGCCGGGCGGCCGCGCGCGAGGCCGGGCCAGCGGCCGCCACGCCCTCGGGCTCAGACTCCGACTCCGGCTCGGCTTGCCCTGGCGGCGGTGGCGCCGTGAGGAGTCGTCCGCGCTCCTCTGTGGTGGCGGCGGCGGCTGGCTCCAGGCCGGGTTTTGGCGCCGCCCGCCTGCTGCCTCCTGGCGGCTCCAGAACTCCAGCCCCCTCTCTATCAGCCTCTCACTCCGTCTCAATACGTCTCAAGATGGCGGCCAATGTGGGATCGATGTTTCAATATTGGAAGCGCTTTGATTTACAGCAGCTGCAGGTCAGGCTTCTCTCTCGGCCTCTCGCTCGGGGGTGGGGGCTGCGGGCGGTCGCGGCGTCCCCGGGGGGCGCCGGGCTGCCTTGCCGCCGGGGAGCCGCGGCGGAGGGGAGGAGGGGGGTGCCGGGGAAAGCGGGGCCGACTCGGGGACAAGTCCCTCTCACTCCCCGGCCCCCATTGATAACTCGCTTGATCGGAAATTGATCCTCTTTGTTCAATTCATCGATCAGCCCAAAATGGCGCCGGGAGCCGCCGCCGCCACTGCTGCCCCTGGTGTCTGCCCCCTCCCCTGGCGCCCGCCCCCCCCCCCCCCCCTCCGGCCCCGAGCCGCCGCCGCGGGACCTGGGAGGGGGCGGCACCGGGCGCCCGCGGGGTGCGCAAAAAAAAAAGAACTTGAGGAAATTTGTGTTTTTCTTTGCTGTCTCATACCCTGTATTCTTTTATCTCCTCTCTGAGATCCTTCTGTAAGGGGATGTCCAGTGCACTGCAAATAGGTTTTGGGTCTATACCCGGCCGTCCCCTCTCATTCTCCATGATAAGATTTTTTTGTTCTCATGATGCCTGTTGCCTTATCCCTTTGAAACTTTGTGATCACACAGGCTGGTATGCTTCCTCCATGAGGGCTCTGTTGCTTCTGAGCTAGATGGTTGCTTCTTTACCTTCAAGCCTTTAAGACCCCACACGCTATATCTTTTGGTAGCTGGACACCATCGGCTTTCTTCATCACATTTGCTTATGCAGCCGCTTTGTGGTCAGTGATCGTGTAGGGAAGGTGAGCATCGTTTAATGCCAATTTAATAGAACAATGTTCTTGCAATGAACGAGTCCTTGAGCGGAGGCCCTATGTCCATCTGCTACCTTAATACTAAATCTATAAACATATGGACATAGATCTATTTCCCCATGCCCCTTTGTAAATATATGTACATGCCTTTATTTAGACATCTATAACTGGCCCTTGCTTCCCAGCTCACTCTTCTATACCCTTTGATTTTCCTTTTGTGCCCACTGTCATGCTCAGTCTTCCTTTGGGTTTCAGTAATTCCTCTTGGTTACATTACCCTTGATCACGCCCTACCAGGCCTCCTGCATCCCCCTCACCACCGATTTCCATCACTTTTTGTTCCCTTGTCTCTGGAGTTCTTAACACCACTACCTTTCTTCCCACCTCCCTCTCTCGCATGTCCTCCAGGATGTGCTAGTTCCGTTTTTTTTTCTCCTCCAGATTGTTCGTTCAGCCTATCTTATTTAGACAGACCTGTAGAGGCAATAACATGCACAAAAACAAGAAAGAACAAAACCAAGCAGCAAAATAAACAAAACAACAAAAATCCAATTACAATAAAAGAAAACAAAGGTCAACAAGATAGAAAAGCTCATAGATAGTTTAAGGACTATGTGTTGGCCTTTAGAAGTGTTTTCTAGTCCAGTCTTTTGGGGCACCAAACCCTGACCCTAAAGTCCACCTTTAGCATTTCCTTGGGATCTTGCTGCTCCTTTTACTTGCTCTTCTGCTGTACCCCCTTAGTGTTATGCCTCGGTGTAGCGAGATCAGTTTGGGGGTAATTCCCACACTGTGTCTCCAGTGTTGTCCCCTCTAGGGCTATGGGTCTTTGAGGGACGTTGTGTCTCGTCGTGGGGCTGGCCATGTGGTCTTCTATGTGAACTGACTTCTCTGAGTGGGAACATCATCCTCAAGGTCTGGTGGGACAGGATGTGCTCCACTCTCCCCTTCTCCCCTTCATCTCTGTGTGCTCTGATCAGATAATGTCTCTGTCCAGGAGATGCAAATTCAATGCTATCCTCTGAAATAAAATCTTTGGGAGGGGTTGTGGGGAATATCTGCTCAGATCTTTGGTGTGTCCAGGAGAGAGGGACTGCTCGGCTGGGCACAGCCACGAGGGGCTCAGAACTCTGGCTCCAGAAAATGGTTGTAAGTTTGGCTTTGTTTTTAACCAGTTGTGTGCCTCTGGGTCAACACCTGTGTTTTTTTGAGTTAGTTTTCTGATCCGAAAAGTAAAGGTACTCCATTGTCCAGACTCCCATGTCACCAAGTGATCGATAGGGGCTAACCAGAGCCTGATTCAAATAGTGTGGATCTGTTAGGTGCCTTCTAGACCTGGGGTGGCGATTCTGAGCCCAGGACAACAATAATGTCCGAGAGGTGATATAGGTGGCTCCATATTGAAACAGGAAGACCACTGTGGAGATTTTGTCCTTCCACTGATGGCCACAGGCCACCACCTCACGTCCTGCAAAAACAGTTTCCATGGCTCAACAGCCAAGCCAGGGGCCAGTGCCTTAAAAATCATATGGCTAACTGGGACAAAGGGCAGACAGATATTTTTTATCATGATGTCTTGAGAAACCCACCTAACCTCCATGCAAATCTTCTGGTGTGAGTTATTTTTGGAAGCAATCATATGCTGACAGTAATTCAAATCTTTCCTTTTGACAATTTGCCTGTACTCTTTTCTGAACCTGAGAAGGTAATCCCTGTGTCCACTAAGAAATTGACTGGCTGGCCTCCTACTTGGACAGTTAGCCTGGGATCCTGGGGACCAAGTGAAACAGAGCACTGACACCTTCATTCAGCTTCTTCAAGCATTATTGTCTCTTGATTGGGATTTTCTAGGTGTGGATGAGGCCCGTCCTCTCTATTGGAAGGTTGTCTGCTTCTCCTGGGGTATTCAAGGCACTGATTTTTCCAATGTCCTTCTTTCCTGCAGTAGGCACATTGATCCTGCCCCATGGCTTGGCGGTGCCCACAGGTCAGTCTCTCCGTAAGTGGGCCATGCTCTCCTTTTCCTGAGTCTCTGGGGTCTCTCATGGCAATTACTAGTATTTTAACTAGTTTCTTTGTCTCTGTCGTGGTAGGATCATCTCTGTTGTTACACACCCGCTGAGCCACTTGTACCAAATCACTAAGATTTTTCCCGTCAAACCCTTCCCACTTCTTTTTCATGTCTGAGGCAGACTGAGTAATAAAGGCAATACTTATTGCCCTCCTGTTCTCGAGGCCTCCAGGCCGTTAGGGATATAAAGCCCGTAGGCTTCCATCAGTCACTCTAAAAAGGCACGCAGACATTCTCTTGTAAGAGCCTGAAAATTCTCACTGACCTTAGATAAATTCATAGGTTTTCTAGCTGTTCCACTGAGGGCCTGCAAGAGAAACTGGTGATACCTGGTTAGGCCTTCTGTGCCTTGCAAGGAGTTTGGATCTCACATTTTTCGTGCAGTGGCAAAAAGAGTTTCCCTCACATGGGGAGTGCCTGCTGTCTGACCATCATGTCCATTGACTGCTTACTGGGCCTCTCTCTGGCAGGGCTACTGTACCTGTGTTGTGAACAGCACCTGGAGAAGTTGCTGGCAATTTCTGGAGGTGGGCTAATGCATATGGAAAACCGTTTCTATCAAGGAATCAGACCTGCTTTGTCAGAAAAAGGGATTTTGTTGATTCCAATTATACAAATCACTGGAATACAAGGGGATATATACCCAAAAAGGGACTCAGGGGTCTTCCCCAGGTGTTGGGCTGCTTGCCTTGAGTGTAGAATGGCTGCTGCCGAATCATCCTTCTTGGGGGGTGGGGCGGTCGAGATCCCATACCAGCCCTAGTGTATGTTGGGGTGTGGACTCAGAAAGGAGTTATGAGTATTTCTCTCTCTCCAGCCCCATGCACCTGACAGGGTGGCAGTGATAATGAAGGGTCGTAAGCTAGTTCTCCCACTCCCAGAGTCCTCCTGCAAAAAGGAATAAAGCCGAGACAGAGGGGTATGGGGAGGGGTTGGGGAAGGGCAGCCTCCACCTTAGTGGTTTTAGGACCTTGTGTCTATTTTTTTTCTGGTCCTGCCATGTTTCCTGAAATCTTGAAACAAGAACCCTTTCTGTTGCAGGAGGAAGTAAGTCTTTTGTTTATGCTGGCTTATTAGTGGCAATGTCATTCCACGCATCAATTTTAGGGATCAGATAAGGATGTCCTGGTTCCCCATAAACATAACTATGAACTCTGAGAAATAGGGGAAGGGAAAACGAGTCTTGCATGGGCAAATCAGGAACTCCTTCTGTCCAATCACCTTTAAACAAATTGCGGAGTCTCCAGGCTTTAGGGCTGAAACTACATTCTCTTTGTGAGCGCCTAGAGCAGGGGTCCTCAAACAATAGCCTGTAAGCCACATGCGGATAGCCGAGGACCTTGATCCTGTCCGCCGAGTGTTTGTGCCCCGTTTGTTTGTGTGTTTTTTTTAAACTTCAAAATAAGGTATGTGCAGGAAGCATAGG
>NW_027458610.1:0-28264 GCF_050624435.1 Tenrec ecaudatus | reverse complement strand
CTAGCCTTAGCCTAGGGGAGCCTAAAGCCTAGGGGTGCCCTAGCCTGAAGGCTAGGGGAGCCCTAGCCTTAGCCTAGGGGAGCCTAAAGCCTAGGGGTGCCCTAGCCTGAAGGCTAGGGGAGCCCTAGCCTTAGCCTAGGGGAGCCCTAGCCTAAAGCCTAGGGGTGCCCTAGCCTGAAGGCTAGGGGAGCCCTAGCCTTAGCCTAGGGGAGCCTAAAGCCTAGGGGTGCCCTAGCCTGAAGGCTAGGGGAGCCCTAGCCTTAGCCTAGGGGAGCCTAAAGCCTAGGGGTGCCCTAGCCTGAAGGCTAGGGGAGCCCTAGCCTTAGCCTAGGGGAGCCTAAAGCCTAGGGGTGCCCTAGCCTGAAGGCTAGGGGAGCCCTAGCCTTAGCCTAGGGGAGCCTAAAGCCTAGGGGTGCCCTAGCCTGAAGGCTAGGGGAGCCCTAGCCTTAGCCTAGGGGAGCCTAAAGCCTAGGGGTGCCCTAGCCTGAAGGCTAGGGGAGCCCTAGCCTTAGCCTAGGGGAGCCTAAAGCCTAGGGGTGCCCTAGCCTGAAGGCTAGGGGAGCCCTAGCCTTAGCCTAGGGGAGCCTAAAGCCTAGGGGTGCCCTAGCCTGAAGGCTAGGGGAGCCCTAGCCTTAGCCTAGGGGAGCCTAAAGCCTAGGGGTGCCCTAGCCTGAAGGCTAGGGGAGCCCTAGCCTTAGCCTAGGGGAGCCTAAAGCCTAGGGGTGCCCTAGCCTGAAGGCTAGGGGAGCCCTAGCCTTAGCCTAGGGGAGCCTAAAGCCTAGGGGTGCCCTAGCCTGAAGGCTAGGGGAGCCCTAGCCTTAGCCTAGGGGAGCCTAAAGCCTAGGGGTGCCCTAGCCTGAAGGCTAGGGGAGCCCTAGCCTTAGCCTAGGGGAGCCTAAAGCCTAGGGGTGCCCTAGCCTGAAGGCTAGGGGAGCCCTAGCCTTAGCCTAGGGGAGCCTAAAGCCTAGGGGTGCCCTAGCCTGAAGGCTAGGGGAGCCCTAGCCTTAGCCTAGGGGAGCCTAAAGCCTAGGGGTGCCCTAGCCTGAAGGCTAGGGGAGCCCTAGCCTTAGCCTAGGGGAGCCTAAAGCCTAGGGGTGCCCTAGCCTGAAGGCTAGGGGAGCCCTAGCCTTAGCCTAGGGGAGCCTAAAGCCTAGGGGTGCCCTAGCCTGAAGGCTAGGGGAGCCCTAGCCTTAGCCTAGGGGAGCCTAAAGCCTAGGGGTGCCCTAGCCTGAAGGCTAGGGGAGCCCTAGCCTTAGCCTAGGGGAGCCTAAAGCCTAGGGGTGCCCTAGCCTGAAGGCTAGGGGAGCCCTAGCCTTAGCCTAGGGGAGCCTAAAGCCTAGGGGTGCCCTAGCCTGAAGGCTAGGGGAGCCCTAGCCTTAGCCTAGGGGAGCCTAAAGCCTAGGGGTGCCCTAGCCTGAAGGCTAGGGGAGCCCTAGCCTTAGCCTAGGGGAGCCTAAAGCCTAGGGGTGCCCTAGCCTGAAGGCTAGGGGAGCCCTAGCCTTAGCCTAGGGGAGCCTAAAGCCTAGGGGTGCCCTAGCCTGAAGGCTAGGGGAGCCCTAGCCTTAGCCTAGGGGAGCCTAAAGCCTAGGGGTGCCCTAGCCTGAAGGCTAGGGGAGCCCTAGCCTTAGCCTAGGGGAGCCTAAAGCCTAGGGGTGCCCTAGCCTGAAGGCTAGGGGAGCCCTAGCCTTAGCCTAGGGGAGCCCTAGCCTAAAGCCTAGGGGTGCCCTAGCCTGAAGGCTAGGGGAGCCCTAGCCTTAGCCTAGGGGAGCCCTAGCCTAAAGCCTAGGGGTGCCCTAGCCTGAAGGCTAGGGGAGCCCTAGCCTTAGCCTAGGGGAGCCCTAGCCTAAAGCCTAGGGGTGCCCTAGCCTGAAGGCTAGGGGAGCCCTAGCCTTAGCCTAGGGGAGCCCTAGCCTAAAGCCTAGGGGTGCCCTAGCCTGAAGGCTAGGGGAGCCCTAGCCTTAGCCTAGGGGAGCCCTAGCCTAAAGCCTAGGGGTGCCCTAGCCTGAAGGCTAGGGGAGCCCTAGCCTTAGCCTAGGGGAGCCTAAAGCCTAGGGGTGCCCTAGCCTGAAGGCTAGGGGAGCCCTAGCCTTAGCCTAGGGGAGCCTAAAGCCTAGGGGTGCCCTAGCCTGAAGGCTAGGGGAGCCCTAGCCTTAGCCTAGGGGAGCCCTAGCCTAAAGCCTAGGGGTGCCCTAGCCTGAAGGCTAGGGGAGCCCTAGCCTTAGCCTAGGGGAGCCTAAAGCCTAGGGGTGCCCTAGCCTGAAGGCTAGGGGAGCCCTAGCCTTAGCCTAGGGGAGCCTAAAGTCTAGGGGTGCCCTAGCCTGAAGGCTAGGGGAGCCCTAGCCTTAGCCTAGGGGAGCCCTAGCCTAAAGCCTAGGGGTGCCCTAGCCTGAAGGCTAGGGGAGCCCTAGCCTTAGCCTAGGGGAGCCTAAAGCCTAGGGGTGCCCTAGCCTGAAGGCTAGGGGAGCCCTAGCCTTAGCCTAGGGGAGCCTAAAGCCTAGGGGTGCCCTAGCCTGAAGGCTAGGGGAGCCCTAGCCTTAGCCTAGGGGAGCCCTAGCCTAAAGCCTAGGGGTGCCCTAGCCTGAAGGCTAGGGGAGCCCTAGCCTTAGCCTAGGGGAGCCTAAAGCCTAGGGGTGCCCTAGCCTGAAGGCTAGGGGAGCCCTAGCCTTAGCCTAGGGGAGCCTAAAGCCTAGGGGTGCCCTAGCCTGAAGGCTAGGGGAGCCCTAGCCTTAGCCTAGGGGAGCCCTAGCCTAAAGCCTAGGGGTGCCCTAGCCTGAAGGCTAGGGGAGCCCTAGCCTTAGCCTAGGGGAGCCTAAAGCCTAGGGGTGCCCTAGCCTGAAGGCTAGGGGAGCCCTAGCCTTAGCCTAGGGGAGCCTAAAGCCTAGGGGTGCCCTAGCCTGAAGGCTAGGGGAGCCCTAGCCTTAGCCTAGGGGAGCCCTAGCCTAAAGCCTAGGGGTGCCCTAGCCTGAAGGCTAGGGGAGCCCTAGCCTTAGCCTAGGGGAGCCTAAAGCCTAGGGGTGCCCTAGCCTGAAGGCTAGGGGAGCCCTAGCCTTAGCCTAGGGGAGCCTAAAGCCTAGGGGTGCCCTAGCCTGAAGGCTAGGGGAGCCCTAGCCTTAGCCTAGGGGAGCCTAAAGCCTAGGGGTGCCCTAGCCTGAAGGCTAGGGGAGCCCTAGCCTTAGCCTAGGGGAGCCCTAGCCTAAAGCCTAGGGGTGCCCTAGCCTGAAGGCTAGGGGAGCCCTAGCCTTAGCCTAGGGGAGCCCTAGCCTAAAGCCTAGGGGTGCCCTAGCCTGAAGGCTAGGGGAGCCCTAGCCTTAGCCTAGGGGAGCCTAAAGCCTAGGGGTGCCCTAGCCTGAAGGCTAGGGGAGCCCTAGCCTTAGCCTAGGGGAGCCTAAAGCCTAGGGGTGCCCTAGCCTGAAGGCTAGGGGAGCCCTAGCCTTAGCCTAGGGGAGCCTAAAGCCTAGGGGTGCCCTAGCCTGAAGGCTAGGGGAGCCCTAGCCTTAGCCTAGGGGAGCCTAAAGCCTAGGGGTGCCCTAGCCTGAAGGCTAGGGGAGCCCTAGCCTTAGCCTAGGGGAGCCCTAAAGCCTAGGGGTGCCCTAGCCTGAAGGCTAGGGGAGCCCTAGCCTTAGCCTAGGGGAGCCTAAAGCCTAGGGGTGCCCTAGCCTGAAGGCTAGGGGAGCCCTAGCCTTAGCCTAGGGGAGCCTAAAGCCTAGGGGTGCCCTAGCCTGAAGGCTAGGGGAGCCCTAGCCTTAGCCTAGGGGAGCCCTAGCCTAAAGCCTAGGGGTGCCCTAGCCTGAAGGCTAGGGGAGCCCTAGCCTTAGCCTAGGGGAGCCCTAGCCTAAAGCCTAGGGGTGCCCTAGCCTGAAGGCTAGGGGAGCCCTAGCCTTAGCCTAGGGGAGCCCTAGCCTAAAGCCTAGGGGTGCCCTAGCCTGAAGGCTAGGGGAGCCCTAGCCTTAGCCTAGGGGAGCCCTAGCCTAAAGCCTAGGGGTGCCCTAGCCTGAAGGCTAGGGGAGCCCTAGCCTTAGCCTAGGGGAGCCCTAGCCTAAAGCCTAGGGGTGCCCTAGCCTGAAGGCTAGGGGAGCCCTAGCCTTAGCCTAGGGGAGCCCTAGCCTAAAGCCTAGGGGTGCCCTAGCCTGAAGGCTAGGGGAGCCCTAGCCTTAGCCTAGGGGAGCCCTAGCCTAAAGCCTAGGGGTGCCCTAGCCTGAAGGCTAGGGGAGCCCTAGCCTTAGCCTAGGGGAGCCCTAGCCTAAAGCCTAAGGGTGCCCTAGCCTGAAGGCTAGGGGAGCCCTAGCCTTAGCCTAGGGGAGCCTAAAGCCTAGGGGTGCCCTAGCCTGAAGGCTAGGGGAGCCCTAGCCTTAGCCTAGGGGAGCCTAAAGCCTAGGGGTGCCCTAGCCTGAAGGCTAGGGGAGCCCTAGCCTTAGCCTAGGGGAGCCTAAAGCCTAGGGGTGCCCTAGCCTGAAGGCTAGGGGAGCCCTAGCCTTAGCCTAGGGGAGCCCTAGCCTAAAGCCTAGGGGTGCCCTAGCCTGAAGGCTAGGGGAGCCCTAGCCTTAGCCTAGGGGAGCCTAAAGCCTAGGGGTGCCCTAGCCTGAAGGCTAGGGGAGCCCTAGCCTTAGCCTAGGGGAGCCCTAGCCTTAGCCTAGGGGAGCCTAAAGCCTAGGGGTGCCCTAGCCTGAAGGCTAGGGGAGCCCTAGCCATAGCCTAGGGGTGCCTAAAGCCTAGGGGTGCCCTAGCCTTAAGGCTAGGGGAGCCCTAGCCTTAGCCTAGGGGAGCCTAAAGCCTAGGGGTGCCCTAGCCTGAAGGCTAGGGGAGCCCTAGCCTTAGCCTAGGGGAGCCTAAAGCCTAGGGGTGCCCTAGCCTGAAGGCTAGGGGAGCCCTAGCCTTAGCCTAGGGGAGCCTAAAGCCTAGGGGTGCCCTAGCCTGAAGGCTAGGGGAGCCCTAGCCTTTAGGCTAGGGGAGCCTAAAGCCTAGGGGTGCCCTAGCCTTTAGGCTAGGGGAGCCCTAGCCTGAAGGCTAGGGGAGCCCTAGCCTTCGCGCTAGGGGAGCCTAAAGCCTAGGGGTGCCCTAGCCTGAAGGCTAGGGGAGCCCTAGCCTTCGCGCTAGGGGAGCCTAAAGCCTAGGGGTGCCCTAGCCTGAAGGCTAGGGGAGCCCTAGCCTTCGCGCTAGGGGAGCCTAAAGCCTAGGGGTGCCCTAGCCTGAAGGCTAGGGGAGCCCTAGCCTTCGCGCTAGGGGAGCCTAAAGCCTAGGGGTGCCCTAGCCTGAAGGCTAGGGGAGCCCTAGCCTTCGCGCTAGGGGAGCCTAAAGCCTAGGGGTGCCCTAGCCTGAAGGCTAGGGGAGCCCTAGCCTTCGCGCTAGGGGAGCCTAAAGCCTAGGGGTGCCCTAGCCTGAAGGCTAGGGGAGCCCTAGCCTTCGCGCTAGGGGAGCCTAAAGCCTAGGGGTGCCCTAGCCTGAAGGCTAGGGGAGCCCTAGCCTTCGCGCTAGGGGAGCCTAAAGCCTAGGGGTGCCCTAGCCTGAAGGCTAGGGGAGCCCTAGCCTTCGCGCTAGGGGAGCCTAAAGCCTAGGGGTGCCCTAGCCTGAAGGCTAGGGGAGCCCTAGCCTTCGCGCTAGGGGAGCCTAAAGCCTAGGGGTGCCCTAGCCTGAAGGCTAGGGGAGCCCTAGCCTTCGCGCTAGGGGAGCCTAAAGCCTAGGGGTGCCCTAGCCTGAAGGCTAGGGGAGCCCTAGCCTTCGCGCTAGGGGAGCCTAAAGCCTAGGGGTGCCCTAGCCTGAAGGCTAGGGGAGCCCTAGCCTTCGCGCTAGGGGAGCCTAAAGCCTAGGGGTGCCCTAGCCTGAAGGCTAGGGGAGCCCTAGCCTTCGCGCTAGGGGAGCCTAAAGCCTAGGGGTGCCCTAGCCTGAAGGCTAGGGGAGCCCTAGCCTTCGCGCTAGGGGAGCCTAAAGCCTAGGGGTGCCCTAGCCTGAAGGCTAGGGGAGCCCTAGCCTTCGCGCTAGGGGAGCCTAAAGCCTAGGGGTGCCCTAGCCTGAAGGCTAGGGGAGCCCTAGCCTTCGCGCTAGGGGAGCCTAAAGCCTAGGGGTGCCCTAGCCTGAAGGCTAGGGGAGCCCTAGCCTTCGCGCTAGGGGAGCCTAAAGCCTAGGGGTGCCCTAGCCTGAAGGCTAGGGGAGCCCTAGCCTTCGCGCTAGGGGAGCCTAAAGCCTAGGGGTGCCCTAGCCTGAAGGCTAGGGGAGCCCTAGCCTTCGCGCTAGGGGAGCCTAAAGCCTAGGGGTGCCCTAGCCTGAAGGCTAGGGGAGCCCTAGCCTTCGCGCTAGGGGAGCCTAAAGCCTAGGGGTGCCCTAGCCTGAAGGCTAGGGGAGCCCTAGCCTTCGCGCTAGGGGAGCCTAAAGCCTAGGGGTGCCCTAGCCTGAAGGCTAGGGGAGCCCTAGCCTTCGCGCTAGGGGAGCCTAAAGCCTAGGGGTGCCCTAGCCTGAAGGCTAGGGGAGCCCTAGCCTTCGCGCTAGGGGAGCCTAAAGCCTAGGGGTGCCCTAGCCTGAAGGCTAGGGGAGCCCTAGCCTTCGCGCTAGGGGAGCCTAAAGCCTAGGGGTGCCCTAGCCTGAAGGCTAGGGGAGCCCTAGCCTTCGCGCTAGGGGAGCCTAAAGCCTAGGGGTGCCCTAGCCTGAAGGCTAGGGGAGCCCTAGCCTTCGCGCTAGGGGAGCCTAAAGCCTAGGGGTGCCCTAGCCTGAAGGCTAGGGGAGCCCTAGCCTTCGCGCTAGGGGAGCCTAAAGCCTAGGGGTGCCCTAGCCTGAAGGCTAGGGGAGCCCTAGCCTTCGCGCTAGGGGAGCCTAAAGCCTAGGGGTGCCCTAGCCTGAAGGCTAGGGGAGCCCTAGCCTTCGCGCTAGGGGAGCCTAAAGCCTAGGGGTGCCCTAGCCTGAAGGCTAGGGGAGCCCTAGCCTGAAGGCTAGGGGAGCCTAAAGCCTAGGGGTGCCCTAGCCTGAAGGCTAGGGGAGCCCTAGCCTTAGCCTAGGGGAGCCCTAGCCTAAAGCCTAGGGGTGCCCTAGCCTGAAGGCTAGGGGAGCCCTAGCCTTAGCCTAGGGGAGCCCTAGCCTAAAGCCTAGGGGTGCCCTAGCCTGAAGGCTAGGGGAGCCCTAGCCTTAGCCTAGGGGAGCCCTAGCCTAAAGCCTAGGGGTGCCCTAGCCTGAAGGCTAGGGGAGCCCTAGCCTTAGCCTAGGGGAGCCCTAGCCTAAAGCCTAGGGGTGCCCTAGCCTGAAGGCTAGGGGAGCCCTAGCCTTAGCCTAGGGGAGCCCTAGCCTAAAGCCTAGGGGTGCCCTAGCCTGAAGGCTAGGGGAGCCCTAGCCTTAGCCTAGGGGAGCCCTAGCCTAAAGCCTAGGGGTGCCCTAGCCTGAAGGCTAGGGGAGCCCTAGCCTTAGCCTAGGGGAGCCCTAGCCTAAAGCCTAGGGGTGCCCTAGCCTGAAGGCTAGGGGAGCCCTAGCCTTAGCCTAGGGGAGCCCTAGCCTAAAGCCTAGGGGTGCCCTAGCCTGAAGGCTAGGGGAGCCCTAGCCTTAGCCTAGGGGAGCCCTAGCCTAAAGCCTAGGGGTGCCCTAGCCTGAAGGCTAGGGGAGCCCTAGCCTTAGCCTAGGGGAGCCCTAGCCTAAAGCCTAGGGGTGCCCTAGCCTGAAGGCTAGGGGAGCCCTAGCCTTAGCCTAGGGGAGCCTAAAGCCTAGGGGTGCCCTAGCCTGAAGGCTAGGGGAGCCCTAGCCTTAGCCTAGGGGAGCCCTAGCCTAAAGCCTAGGGGTGCCCTAGCCTGAAGGCTAGGGGAGCCCTAGCCTTAGCCTAGGGGAGCCTAAAGCCTAGGGGTGCCCTAGCCTGAAGGCTAGGGGAGCCCTAGCCTTAGCCTAGGGGAGCCCTAGCCTAAAGCCTAGGGGTGCCCTAGCCTGAAGGCTAGGGGAGCCCTAGCCTTAGCCTAGGGGAGCCTAAAGCCTAGGGGTGCCCTAGCCTGAAGGCTAGGGGAGCCCTAGCCTTAGCCTAGGGGAGCCCTAGCCTAAAGCCTAGGGGTGCCCTAGCCTGAAGGCTAGGGGAGCCCTAGCCTTAGCCTAGGGGAGCCTAAAGCCTAGGGGTGCCCTAGCCTGAAGGCTAGGGGAGCCCTAGCCTTAGCCTAGGGGAGCCCTAGCCAAAAGCCTAGGGGTGCCCTAGCCTGAAGGCTAGGGGAGCCCTAGCCTTAGCCTAGGGGAGCCTAAAGCCTAGGGGTGCCCTAGCCTGAAGGCTAGGGGAGCCCTAGCCTTAGCCTAGGGGAGCCTAAAGCCTAGGGGTGCCCTAGCCTGAAGGCTAGTGGAGCCCTAGCCTTAGCCTAGGGGAGCCTAAAGCCTAGGGGTGCCCTAGCCTGAAGGCTAGGGGAGCCCTAGCCTTAGCCTAGGGGTGCCCTAGCCTGAAGGCTAGGGGAGCCCTAGCCTTAGCCTAGGGGTGCCCTAGCCTGAAGGCTAGGGGAGCCCTAGCCTTAGCCTAGGGGTGCCCTAGCCTGAAGGCTAGGGGAGCCCTAGCCTTAGCCTAGGGGAGCCTAAAGCCTAGGGGTGCCCTAGCCTGAAGGCTAGGGGAGCCCTAGCCTTAGCCTAGGGGAGCCTAAAGCCTAGGGGTGCCCTAGCCTGAAGGCTAGGGGAGCCCTAGCCTTAGCCTAGGGGAGCCTAAAGCCTAGGGGTGCCCTAGCCTGAAGGCTAGGGGAGCCCTAGCCTTAGCCTAGGGGAGCCTAAAGCCTAGGGGTGCCCTAGCCTGAAGGCTAGGGGAGCCCTAGCCTTAGCCTAGGGGAGCCCTAGCCTAAAGCCTAGGGGTGCCCTAGCCTGAAGGCTAGGGGAGCCCTAGCCTTAGCCTAGGGGAGCCCTAGCCTAAAGCCTAGGGGTGCCCTAGCCTGAAGGCTAGGGGAGCCCTAGCCTTAGCCTAGGGGAGCCCTAGCCTAAAGCCTAGGGGTGCCCTAGCCTGAAGGCTAGGGGAGCCCTAGCCTTAGCCTAGGGGAGCCCTAGCCTAAAGCCTAGGGGTGCCCTAGCCTGAAGGCTAGGGGAGCCCTAGCCTTAGCCTAGGGGAGCCCTAGCCTAAAGCCTAGGGGTGCCCTAGCCTGAAGGCTAGGGGAGCCCTAGCCTTAGCCTAGGGGAGCCCTAGCCTAAAGCCTAGGGGTGCCCTAGCCTGAAGGCTAGGGGAGCCCTAGCCTTAGCCTAGGGGAGCCCTAGCCTAAAGCCTAGGGGTGCCCTAGCCTGAAGGCTAGGGGAGCCCTAGCCTTAGCCTAGGGGAGCCCTAGCCTAAAGCCTAGGGGTGCCCTAGCCTGAAGGCTAGGGGAGCCCTAGCCTTAGCCTAGGGGAGCCCTAGCCTAAAGCCTAGGGGTGCCCTAGCCTGAAGGCTAGGGGAGCCCTAGCCTTAGCCTAGGGGAGCCCTAGCCTAAAGCCTAGGGGTGCCCTAGCCTGAAGGCTAGGGGAGCCCTAGCCTTAGCCTAGGGGAGCCCTAGCCTAAAGCCTAGGGGTGCCCTAGCCTGAAGGCTAGGGGAGCCCTAGCCTTAGCCTAGGGGAGCCCTAGCCTAAAGCCTAGGGGTGCCCTAGCCTGAAGGCTAGGGGAGCCCTAGCCTTAGCCTAGGGGAGCCCTAGCCTAAAGCCTAGGGGTGCCCTAGCCTGAAGGCTAGGGGAGCCCTAGCCTTAGCCTAGGGGAGCCCTAGCCTAAAGCCTAGGGGTGCCCTAGCCTGAAGGCTAGGGGAGCCCTAGCCTTAGCCTAGGGGAGCCCTAGCCTAAAGCCTAGGGGTGCCCTAGCCTGAAGGCTAGGGGAGCCCTAGCCTTAGCCTAGGGGAGCCCTAGCCTAAAGCCTAGGGGTGCCCTAGCCTGAAGGCTAGGGGAGCCCTAGCCTTAGCCTAGGGGAGCCCTAGCCTAAAGCCTAGGGGTGCCCTAGCCTGAAGGCTAGGGGAGCCCTAGCCTTAGCCTAGGGGAGCCCTAGCCTAAAGCCTAGGGGTGCCCTAGCCTGAAGGCTAGGGGAGCCCTAGCCTTAGCCTAGGGGAGCCCTAGCCTAAAGCCTAGGGGTGCCCTAGCCTGAAGGCTAGGGGAGCCCTAGCCTTAGCCTAGGGGAGCCCTAGCCTTAGCTAAAGCCTAGGGGTGCCCTAGCCTGAAGGCTAGGGGAGCCCTAGCCTTAGCCTAGGGAGCCCGAGCCTAAAGCCTAGGGGTGCCCTAGCCTGAAGGCTAGGGGAGCCCTAGCCTTAGCCTAGGGGAGCCCGAGCCTAAAGCCTAGGGGTGCCCTAGCCTGAAGGCTAGGGGAGCCCTAGCCTTAGCCTAGGGGAGCCCGAGCCTAAAGCCTAGGGGTGCCCTAGCCTGAAGGCTAGGGGAGCCCTAGCCTTAGCCTAGGGGAGCCCGAGCCTAAAGCCTAGGGGTGCCCTAGCCTGAAGGCTAGGGGAGCCCTAGCCTTAGCCTAGGGGAGCCCGAGCCTAAAGCCTAGGGGTGCCCTAGCCTGAAGGCTAGGGGAGCCCTAGCCTTAGCCTAGGGGAGCCCGAGCCTAAAGCCTAGGGGTGCCCTAGCCTGAAGGCTAGGGGAGCCCTAGCCTTAGCCTAGGGGAGCCCGAGCCTAAAGCCTAGGGGTGCCCTAGCCTGAAGGCTAGGGGAGCCCTAGCCTTAGCCTAGGGGAGCCCGAGCCTAAAGCCTAGGGGTGCCCTAGCCTGAAGGCTAGGGGAGCCCTAGCCTTAGCCTAGGGGAGCCCGAGCCTAAAGCCTAGGGGTGCCCTAGCCTGAAGGCTAGGGGAGCCCTAGCCTTAGCCTAGGGGAGCCCGAGCCTAAAGCCTAGGGGTGCCCTAGCCTGAAGGCTAGGGGAGCCCTAGCCTTAGCCTAGGGGAGCCCGAGCCTAAAGCCTAGGGGTGCCCTAGCCTGAAGGCTAGGGGAGCCCTAGCCTTAGCCTAGGGGAGCCCGAGCCTAAAGCCTAGGGGTGCCCTAGCCTGAAGGCTAGGGGAGCCCTAGCCTTAGCCTAGGGGAGCCCGAGCCTAAAGCCTAGGGGTGCCCTAGCCTGAAGGCTAGGGGAGCCCTAGCCTTAGCCTAGGGGAGCCGAGCCTAAAGCCTAGGGGTGCCCTAGCCTGAAGGCTAGGGGAGCCCTAGCCTTAGCCTAGGGGAGCCCGAGCCTAAAGCCTAGGGGTGCCCTAGCCTGAAGGCTAGGGGAGCCCTAGCCTTAGCCTAGGGGAGCCGGCCTAAAGCCTAGGGGTGCCCTAGCCTGAAGGCTAGGGGAGCCCTAGCCTTAGCCTAGGGGAGCCCGAGCCTAAAGCCTAGGGGTGCCCTAGCCTGAAGGCTAGGGGAGCCCTAGCCTTAGCCTAGGGGAGCCCGAGCCTAAAGCCTAGGGGTGCCCTAGCCTGAAGGCTAGGGGAGCCCTAGCCTTAGCCTAGGGGAGCCTAAAGCCTAGGGGTGCCCTAGCCTGAAGGCTAGGGGAGCCCTAGCCTTAGCCTAGGGGAGCCTAAAGCCTAGGGGTGCCCTAGCCTGAAGGCTAGGGGAGCCCTAGCCTTAGCCTAGGGGAGCCTAAAGCCTAGGGGTGCCCTAGCCTGAAGGCTAGGGGAGCCCTAGCCTTAGCCTAGGGGAGCCTAAAGCCTAGGGGTGCCCTAGCCTGAAGGCTAGGGGAGCCCTAGCCTTAGCCTAGGGGAGCCTAAAGCCTAGGGGTGCCCTAGCCTGAAGGCTAGGGGAGCCCTAGCCTTAGCCTAGGGGAGCCTAAAGCCTAGGGGTGCCCTAGCCTGAAGGCTAGGGGAGCCCTAGCCTTAGCCTAGGGGAGCCTAAAGCCTAGGGGTGCCCTAGCCTGAAGGCTAGGGGAGCCCTAGCCTTAGCCTAGGGGAGCCTAAAGCCTAGGGGTGCCCTAGCCTGAAGGCTAGGGGAGCCCTAGCCTTAGCCTAGGGGAGCCTAAAGCCTAGGGGTGCCCTAGCCTGAAGGCTAGGGGAGCCCTAGCCTTAGCCTAGGGGAGCCTAAAGCCTAGGGGTGCCCTAGCCTGAAGGCTAGGGGAGCCCTAGCCTTAGCCTAGGGGAGCCTAAAGCCTAGGGGTGCCCTAGCCTGAAGGCTAGGGGAGCCCTAGCCTTAGCCTAGGGGAGCCTAAAGCCTAGGGGTGCCCTAGCCTGAAGGCTAGGGGAGCCCTAGCCTTAGCCTAGGGGAGCCTAAAGCCTAGGGGTGCCCTAGCCTGAAGGCTAGGGGAGCCCTAGCCTTAGCCTAGGGGAGCCTAAAGCCTAGGGGTGCCCTAGCCTGAAGGCTAGGGGAGCCCTAGCCTTAGCCTAGGGGAGCCTAAAGCCTAGGGGTGCCCTAGCCTGAAGGCTAGGGGAGCCCTAGCCTTAGCCTAGGGGAGCCTAAAGCCTAGGGGTGCCCTAGCCTGAAGGCTAGGGGAGCCCTAGCCTTAGCCTAGGGGAGCCTAAAGCCTAGGGGTGCCCTAGCCTGAAGGCTAGGGGAGCCCTAGCCTTAGCCTAGGGGAGCCTAAAGCCTAGGGGTGCCCTAGCCTGAAGGCTAGGGGAGCCCTAGCCTTAGCCTAGGGGAGCCTAAAGCCTAGGGGTGCCCTAGCCTGAAGGCTAGGGGAGCCCTAGCCTTAGCCTAGGGGAGCCTAAAGCCTAGGGGTGCCCTAGCCTGAAGGCTAGGGGAGCCCTAGCCTTAGCCTAGGGGAGCCTAAAGCCTAGGGGTGCCCTAGCCTGAAGGCTAGGGGAGCCCTAGCCTTAGCCTAGGGGAGCCTAAAGCCTAGGGGTGCCCTAGCCTGAAGGCTAGGGGAGCCCTAGCCTTAGCCTAGGGGAGCCTAAAGCCTAGGGGTGCCCTAGCCTGAAGGCTAGGGGAGCCCTAGCCTTAGCCTAGGGGAGCCTAAAGCCTAGGGGTGCCCTAGCCTGAAGGCTAGGGGAGCCCTAGCCTTAGCCTAGGGGAGCCCTAAAGCCTAGGGGTGCCCTAGCCTGAAGGCTAGGGGAGCCCTAGCCTTAGCCTAGGGGAGCCCTAGCTAAAGCCTAGGGGTGCCCTAGCCTGAAGGCTAGGGGAGCCCTAGCCTTAGCCTAGGGGAGCCCTAGCCTAAAGCCTAGGGGTGCCCTAGCCTGAAGGCTAGGGGAGCCCTAGCCTTAGCCTAGGGGAGCCTAGCCTAAAGCCTAGGGGTGCCCTAGCCTGAAGGCTAGGGGAGCCCTAGCCTTAGCCTAGGGGAGCCCTAGCCTAAAGCCTAGGGGTGCCCTAGCCTGAAGGCTAGGGGAGCCCTAGCCTTAGCCTAGGGGAGCCCTAGCCTAAAGCCTAGGGGTGCCCTAGCCTGAAGGCTAGGGGAGCCCTAGCCTTAGCCTAGGGGAGCCCGAGCCTAAAGCCTAGGGGTGCCCTAGCCTGAAGGCTAGGGGAGCCCTAGCCTTAGCCTAGGGGAGCCCGAGCCTAAAGCCTAGGGGTGCCCTAGCCTGAAGGCTAGGGGAGCCCTAGCCTTAGCCTAGGGGAGCCCGAGCCTAAAGCCTAGGGGTGCCCTAGCCTGAAGGCTAGGGGAGCCCTAGCCTTAGCCTAGGGGAGCCCGAGCCTAAAGCCTAGGGGTGCCCTAGCCTGAAGGCTAGGGGAGCCCTAGCCTTAGCCTAGGGGAGCCCTAGCCTAAAGCCTAGGGGTGCCCTAGCCTGAAGGCTAGGGGAGCCCTAGCCTTAGCCTAGGGGAGCCCGAGCCTAAAGCCTAGGGGTGCCCTAGCCTGAAGGCTAGGGGAGCCCTAGCCTTAGCCTAGGGGAGCCCGAGCCTAAAGCCTAGGGGTGCCCTAGCCTGAAGGCTAGGGGAGCCCTAGCCTTAGCCTAGGGGAGCCCGAGCCTAAAGCCTAGGGGTGCCCTAGCCTGAAGGCTAGGGGAGCCCTAGCCTTAGCCTAGGGGAGCCCGAGCCTAAAGCCTAGGGGTGCCCTAGCCTGAAGGCTAGGGGAGCCCTAGCCTTAGCCTAGGGGAGCCCGAGCCTAAAGCCTAGGGGTGCCCTAGCCTGAAGGCTAGGGGAGCCCTAGCCTTAGCCTAGGGGAGCCCGAGCCTAAAGCCTAGGGGTGCCCTAGCCTGAAGGCTAGGGGAGCCCTAGCCTTAGCCTAGGGGAGCCCGAGCCTAAAGCCTAGGGGTGCCCTAGCCTGAAGGCTAGGGGAGCCCTAGCCTTAGCCTAGGGGAGCCCGAGCCTAAAGCCTAGGGGTGCCCTAGCCTGAAGGCTAGGGGAGCCCTAGCCTTAGCCTAGGGGAGCCCGAGCCTAAAGCCTAGGGGTGCCCTAGCCTGAAGGCTAGGGGAGCCCTAGCCTTAGCCTAGGGGAGCCCGAGCCTAAAGCCTAGGGGTGCCCTAGCCTGAAGGCTAGGGGAGCCCTAGCCTTAGCCTAGGGGAGCCCGAGCCTAAAGCCTAGGGGTGCCCTAGCCTGAAGGCTAGGGGAGCCCTAGCCTTAGCCTAGGGGAGCCCGAGCCTAAAGCCTAGGGGTGCCCTAGCCTGAAGGCTAGGGGAGCCCTAGCCTTAGCCTAGGGGAGCCCGAGCCTAAAGCCTAGGGGTGCCCTAGCCTGAAGGCTAGGGGAGCCCTAGCCTTAGCCTAGGGGAGCCCGAGCCTAAAGCCTAGGGGTGCCCTAGCCTGAAGGCTAGGGGAGCCCTAGCCTTAGCCTAGGGGAGCCCGAGCCTAAAGCCTAGGGGTGCCCTAGCCTGAAGGCTAGGGGAGCCCTAGCCTTAGCCTAGGGGAGCCCGAGCCTAAAGCCTAGGGGTGCCCTAGCCTGAAGGCTAGGGGAGCCCTAGCCTTAGCCTAGGGGAGCCCGAGCCTAAAGCCTAGGGGTGCCCTAGCCTGAAGGCTAGGGGAGCCCTAGCCTTAGCCTAGGGGAGCCCGAGCCTAAAGCCTAGGGGTGCCCTAGCCTGAAGGCTAGGGGAGCCCTAGCCTTAGCCTAGGGGAGCCCGAGCCTAAAGCCTAGGGGTGCCCTAGCCTGAAGGCTAGGGGAGCCCTAGCCTTAGCCTAGGGGAGCCCGAGCCTAAAGCCTAGGGGTGCCCTAGCCTGAAGGCTAGGGGAGCCCTAGCCTTAGCCTAGGGGAGCCCGAGCCTAAAGCCTAGGGGTGCCCTAGCCTGAAGGCTAGGGGAGCCCTAGCCTTAGCCTAGGGGAGCCCGAGCCTAAAGCCTAGGGGTGCCCTAGCCTGAAGGCTAGGGGAGCCCTAGCCTTAGCCTAGGGGAGCCCGAGCCTAAAGCCTAGGGGTGCCCTAGCCTGAAGGCTAGGGGAGCCCTAGCCTTAGCCTAGGGGAGCCCGAGCCTAAAGCCTAGGGGTGCCCTAGCCTGAAGGCTAGGGGAGCCCTAGCCTTAGCCTAGGGGAGCCCGAGCCTAAAGCCTAGGGGTGCCCTAGCCTGAAGGCTAGGGGAGCCCTAGCCTTAGCCTAGGGGAGCCCGAGCCTAAAGCCTAGGGGTGCCCTAGCCTGAAGGCTAGGGGAGCCCTAGCCTTAGCCTAGGGGAGCCCGAGCCTAAAGCCTAGGGGTGCCCTAGCCTGAAGGCTAGGGGAGCCCTAGCCTTAGCCTAGGGGAGCCCGAGCCTAAAGCCTAGGGGTGCCCTAGCCTGAAGGCTAGGGGAGCCCTAGCCTTAGCCTAGGGGAGCCCGAGCCTAAAGCCTAGGGGTGCCCTAGCCTGAAGGCTAGGGGAGCCCTAGCCTTAGCCTAGGGGAGCCCGAGCCTAAAGCCTAGGGGTGCCCTAGCCTGAAGGCTAGGGGAGCCCTAGCCTTAGCCTAGGGGAGCCCGAGCCTAAAGCCTAGGGGTGCCCTAGCCTGAAGGCTAGGGGAGCCCTAGCCTTAGCCTAGGGGAGCCGCCTAAAGCCTAGGGGTGCCCTAGCCTGAAGGCTAGGGGAGCCCTAGCCTTAGCCTAGGGGAGCCTAAAGCCTAGGGGTGCCCTAGCCTGAAGGCTAGGGGAGCCCTAGCCTTAGCCTAGGGGAGCCTAAAGCCTAGGGGTGCCCTAGCCTGAAGGCTAGGGGAGCCCTAGCCTTAGCCTAGGGGAGCCTAAAGCCTAGGGGTGCCCTAGCCTGAAGGCTAGGGGAGCCCTAGCCTTAGCCTAGGGGAGCCTAAAGCCTAGGGGTGCCCTAGCCTGAAGGCTAGGGGAGCCCTAGCCTTAGCCTAGGGGAGCCTAAAGCCTAGGGGTGCCCTAGCCTGAAGGCTAGGGGAGCCCTAGCCTTAGCCTAGGGGAGCCTAAAGCCTAGGGGTGCCCTAGCCTGAAGGCTAGGGGAGCCCTAGCCTTAGCCTAGGGGAGCCTAAAGCCTAGGGGTGCCCTAGCCTGAAGGCTAGGGGAGCCCTAGCCTTAGCCTAGGGGAGCCTAAAGCCTAGGGGTGCCCTAGCCTGAAGGCTAGGGGAGCCCTAGCCTTAGCCTAGGGGAGCCTAAAGCCTAGGGGTGCCCTAGCCTGAAGGCTAGGGGAGCCCTAGCCTTAGCCTAGGGGAGCCTAAAGCCTAGGGGTGCCCTAGCCTGAAGGCTAGGGGAGCCCTAGCCTTAGCCTAGGGGAGCCTAAAGCCTAGGGGTGCCCTAGCCTGAAGGCTAGGGGAGCCCTAGCCTTAGCCTAGGGGAGCCTAAAGCCTAGGGGTGCCCTAGCCTGAAGGCTAGGGGAGCCCTAGCCTTAGCCTAGGGGAGCCTAAAGCCTAGGGGTGCCCTAGCCTGAAGGCTAGGGGAGCCCTAGCCTTAGCCTAGGGGAGCCTAAAGCCTAGGGGTGCCCTAGCCTGAAGGCTAGGGGAGCCCTAGCCTTAGCCTAGGGGAGCCTAAAGCCTAGGGGTGCCCTAGCCTGAAGGCTAGGGGAGCCCTAGCCTTAGCCTAGGGGAGCCTAAAGCCTAGGGGTGCCCTAGCCTGAAGGCTAGGGGAGCCCTAGCCTTAGCCTAGGGGAGCCTAAAGCCTAGGGGTGCCCTAGCCTGAAGGCTAGGGGAGCCCTAGCCTTAGCCTAGGGGAGCCTAAAGCCTAGGGGTGCCCTAGCCTGAAGGCTAGGGGAGCCCTAGCCTTAGCCTAGGGGAGCCTAAAGCCTAGGGGTGCCCTAGCCTGAAGGCTAGGGGAGCCCTAGCCTTAGCCTAGGGGAGCCTAAAGCCTAGGGGTGCCCTAGCCTGAAGGCTAGGGGAGCCCTAGCCTTAGCCTAGGGGAGCCTAAAGCCTAGGGGTGCCCTAGCCTGAAGGCTAGGGGAGCCCTAGCCTTAGCCTAGGGGAGCCTAAAGCCTAGGGGTGCCCTAGCCTGAAGGCTAGGGGAGCCCTAGCCTTAGCCTAGGGGAGCCTAAAGCCTAGGGGTGCCCTAGCCTGAAGGCTAGGGGAGCCCTAGCCTTAGCCTAGGGGAGCCTAAAGCCTAGGGGTGCCCTAGCCTGAAGGCTAGGGGAGCCCTAGCCTTAGCCTAGGGGAGCCTAAAGCCTAGGGGTGCCCTAGCCTGAAGGCTAGGGGAGCCCTAGCCTTAGCCTAGGGGAGCCTAAAGCCTAGGGGTGCCCTAGCCTGAAGGCTAGGGGAGCCCTAGCCTTAGCCTAGGGGAGCCTAAAGCCTAGGGGTGCCCTAGCCTGAAGGCTAGGGGAGCCCTAGCCTTAGCCTAGGGGAGCCTAAAGCCTAGGGGTGCCCTAGCCTGAAGGCTAGGGGAGCCCTAGCCTTAGCCTAGGGGAGCCTAAAGCCTAGGGGTGCCCTAGCCTGAAGGCTAGGGGAGCCCTAGCCTTAGCCTAGGGGAGCCTAAAGCCTAGGGGTGCCCTAGCCTGAAGGCTAGGGGAGCCCTAGCCTTAGCCTAGGGGAGCCTAAAGCCTAGGGGTGCCCTAGCCTGAAGGCTAGGGGAGCCCTAGCCTTAGCCTAGGGGAGCCTAAAGCCTAGGGGTGCCCTAGCCTGAAGGCTAGGGGAGCCCTAGCCTTAGCCTAGGGGAGCCTAAAGCCTAGGGGTGCCCTAGCCTGAAGGCTAGGGGAGCCCTAGCCTTAGCCTAGGGGAGCCTAAAGCCTAGGGGTGCCCTAGCCTGAAGGCTAGGGGAGCCCTAGCCTTAGCCTAGGGGAGCCTAAAGCCTAGGGGTGCCCTAGCCTGAAGGCTAGGGGAGCCCTAGCCTTAGCCTAGGGGAGCCTAAAGCCTAGGGGTGCCCTAGCCTGAAGGCTAGGGGAGCCCTAGCCTTAGCCTAGGGGAGCCTAAAGCCTAGGGGTGCCCTAGCCTGAAGGCTAGGGGAGCCCTAGCCTTAGCCTAGGGGAGCCTAAAGCCTAGGGGTGCCCTAGCCTGAAGGCTAGGGGAGCCCTAGCCTTAGCCTAGGGGAGCCTAAAGCCTAGGGGTGCCCTAGCCTGAAGGCTAGGGGAGCCCTAGCCTTAGCCTAGGGGAGCCTAAAGCCTAGGGGTGCCCTAGCCTGAAGGCTAGGGGAGCCCTAGCCTTAGCCTAGGGGAGCCTAAAGCCTAGGGGTGCCCTAGCCTGAAGGCTAGGGGAGCCCTAGCCTTAGCCTAGGGGAGCCTAAAGCCTAGGGGTGCCCTAGCCTGAAGGCTAGGGGAGCCCTAGCCTTAGCCTAGGGGAGCCTAAAGCCTAGGGGTGCCCTAGCCTGAAGGCTAGGGGAGCCCTAGCCTTAGCCTAGGGGAGCCTAAAGCCTAGGGGTGCCCTAGCCTGAAGGCTAGGGGAGCCCTAGCCTTAGCCTAGGGGAGCCTAAAGCCTAGGGGTGCCCTAGCCTGAAGGCTAGGGGAGCCCTAGCCTTAGCCTAGGGGAGCCTAAAGCCTAGGGGTGCCCTAGCCTGAAGGCTAGGGGAGCCCTAGCCTTAGCCTAGGGGAGCCTAAAGCCTAGGGGTGCCCTAGCCTGAAGGCTAGGGGAGCCCTAGCCTTAGCCTAGGGGAGCCTAAAGCCTAGGGGTGCCCTAGCCTGAAGGCTAGGGGAGCCCTAGCCTTAGCCTAGGGGAGCCTAAAGCCTAGGGGTGCCCTAGCCTGAAGGCTAGGGGAGCCCTAGCCTTAGCCTAGGGGAGCCTAAAGCCTAGGGGTGCCCTAGCCTGAAGGCTAGGGGAGCCCTAGCCTTAGCCTAGGGGAGCCTAAAGCCTAGGGGTGCCCTAGCCTGAAGGCTAGGGGAGCCCTAGCCTTAGCCTAGGGGAGCCTAAAGCCTAGGGGTGCCCTAGCCTGAAGGCTAGGGGAGCCCTAGCCTTAGCCTAGGGGAGCCTAAAGCCTAGGGGTGCCCTAGCCTGAAGGCTAGGGGAGCCCTAGCCTTAGCCTAGGGGAGCCTAAAGCCTAGGGGTGCCCTAGCCTGAAGGCTAGGGGAGCCCTAGCCTTAGCCTAGGGGAGCCTAAAGCCTAGGGGTGCCCTAGCCTGAAGGCTAGGGGAGCCCTAGCCTTAGCCTAGGGGAGCCTAAAGCCTAGGGGTGCCCTAGCCTGAAGGCTAGGGGAGCCCTAGCCTTAGCCTAGGGGAGCCTAAAGCCTAGGGGTGCCCTAGCCTGAAGGCTAGGGGAGCCCTAGCCTTAGCCTAGGGGAGCCTAAAGCCTAGGGGTGCCCTAGCCTGAAGGCTAGGGGAGCCCTAGCCTTAGCCTAGGGGAGCCTAAAGCCTAGGGGTGCCCTAGCCTGAAGGCTAGGGGAGCCCTAGCCTTAGCCTAGGGGAGCCTAAAGCCTAGGGGTGCCCTAGCCTGAAGGCTAGGGGAGCCCTAGCCTTAGCCTAGGGGAGCCTAAAGCCTAGGGGTGCCCTAGCCTGAAGGCTAGGGGAGCCCTAGCCTTAGCCTAGGGGAGCCTAAAGCCTAGGGGTGCCCTAGCCTGAAGGCTAGGGGAGCCCTAGCCTTAGCCTAGGGGAGCCTAAAGCCTAGGGGTGCCCTAGCCTGAAGGCTAGGGGAGCCCTAGCCTTAGCCTAGGGGAGCCTAAAGCCTAGGGGTGCCCTAGCCTGAAGGCTAGGGGAGCCCTAGCCTTAGCCTAGGGGAGCCTAAAGCCTAGGGGTGCCCTAGCCTGAAGGCTAGGGGAGCCCTAGCCTTAGCCTAGGGGAGCCTAAAGCCTAGGGGTGCCCTAGCCTGAAGGCTAGGGGAGCCCTAGCCTTAGCCTAGGGGAGCCTAAAGCCTAGGGGTGCCCTAGCCTGAAGGCTAGGGGAGCCCTAGCCTTAGCCTAGGGGAGCCTAAAGCCTAGGGGTGCCCTAGCCTGAAGGCTAGGGGAGCCCTAGCCTTAGCCTAGGGGAGCCTAAAGCCTAGGGGTGCCCTAGCCTGAAGGCTAGGGTAGGGGAGCCCTAGCCTTAGCCTAGGGGAGCCTAAAGCCTAGGGGTGCCCTAGCCTGAAGGCTAGGGGAGCCCTAGCCTTAGCCTAGGGGAGCCTAAAGCCTAGGGGTGCCCTAGCCTGAAGGCTAGGGGAGCCCTAGCCTTAGCCTAGGGGAGCCTAAAGCCTAGGGGTGCCCTAGCCTGAAGGCTAGGGGAGCCCTAGCCTTAGCCTAGGGGAGCCTAAAGCCTAGGGGTGCCCTAGCCTGAAGGCTAGGGGAGCCCTAGCCTTAGCCTAGGGGAGCCTAAAGCCTAGGGGTGCCCTAGCCTGAAGGCTAGGGGAGCCCTAGCCTTAGCCTAGGGGAGCCTAAAGCCTAGGGGTGCCCTAGCCTGAAGGCTAGGGGAGCCCTAGCCTTAGCCTAGGGGAGCCTAAAGCCTAGGGGTGCCCTAGCCTGAAGGCTAGGGGAGCCCTAGCCTTAGCCTAGGGGAGCCTAAAGCCTAGGGGTGCCCTAGCCTGAAGGCTAGGGGAGCCCTAGCCTTAGCCTAGGGGAGCCTAAAGCCTAGGGGTGCCCTAGCCTGAAGGCTAGGGGAGCCCTAGCCTTAGCCTAGGGGAGCCTAAAGCCTAGGGGTGCCCTAGCCTGAAGGCTAGGGGAGCCCTAGCCTTAGCCTAGGGGAGCCTAAAGCCTAGGGGTGCCCTAGCCTGAAGGCTAGGGGAGCCCTAGCCTTAGCCTAGGGGAGCCTAAAGCCTAGGGGTGCCCTAGCCTGAAGGCTAGGGGAGCCCTAGCCTTAGCCTAGGGGAGCCTAAAGCCTAGGGGTGCCCTAGCCTGAAGGCTAGGGGAGCCCTAGCCTTAGCCTAGGGGAGCCTAAAGCCTAGGGGTGCCCTAGCCTGAAGGCTAGGGGAGCCCTAGCCTTAGCCTAGGGGAGCCTAAAGCCTAGGGGTGCCCTAGCCTGAAGGCTAGGGGAGCCCTAGCCTTAGCCTAGGGGAGCCTAAAGCCTAGGGGTGCCCTAGCCTGAAGGCTAGGGGAGCCCTAGCCTTAGCCTAGGGGAGCCTAAAGCCTAGGGGTGCCCTAGCCTGAAGGCTAGGGGAGCCCTAGCCTTAGCCTAGGGGAGCCTAAAGCCTAGGGGTGCCCTAGCCTGAAGGCTAGGGGAGCCCTAGCCTTAGCCTAGGGGAGCCTAAAGCCTAGGGGTGCCCTAGCCTGAAGGCTAGGGGAGCCCTAGCCTTAGCCTAGGGGAGCCTAAAGCCTAGGGGTGCCCTAGCCTGAAGGCTAGGGGAGCCCTAGCCTTAGCCTAGGGGAGCCTAAAGCCTAGGGGTGCCCTAGCCTGAAGGCTAGGGGAGCCCTAGCCTTAGCCTAGGGGAGCCTAAAGCCTAGGGGTGCCCTAGCCTGAAGGCTAGGGGAGCCCTAGCCTTAGCCTAGGGGAGCCTAAAGCCTAGGGGTGCCCTAGCCTGAAGGCTAGGGGAGCCCTAGCCTTAGCCTAGGGGAGCCTAAAGCCTAGGGGTGCCCTAGCCTGAAGGCTAGGGGAGCCCTAGCCTTAGCCTAGGGGAGCCTAAAGCCTAGGGGTGCCCTAGCCTGAAGGCTAGGGGAGCCCTAGCCTTAGCCTAGGGGAGCCTAAAGCCTAGGGGTGCCCTAGCCTGAAGGCTAGGGGAGCCCTAGCCTTAGCCTAGGGGAGCCTAAAGCCTAGGGGTGCCCTAGCCTGAAGGCTAGGGGAGCCCTAGCCTTAGCCTAGGGGAGCCTAAAGCCTAGGGGTGCCCTAGCCTGAAGGCTAGGGGAGCCCTAGCCTTAGCCTAGGGGAGCCTAAAGCCTAGGGGTGCCCTAGCCTGAAGGCTAGGGGAGCCCTAGCCTTAGCCTAGGGGAGCCTAAAGCCTAGGGGTGCCCTAGCCTGAAGGCTAGGGGAGCCCTAGCCTTAGCCTAGGGGAGCCTAAAGCCTAGGGGTGCCCTAGCCTGAAGGCTAGGGGAGCCCTAGCCTTAGCCTAGGGGAGCCTAAAGCCTAGGGGTGCCCTAGCCTGAAGGCTAGGGGAGCCCTAGCCTTAGCCTAGGGGAGCCTAAAGCCTAGGGGTGCCCTAGCCTGAAGGCTAGGGGAGCCCTAGCCTTAGCCTAGGGGAGCCTAAAGCCTAGGGGTGCCCTAGCCTGAAGGCTAGGGGAGCCCTAGCCTTAGCCTAGGGGAGCCTAAAGCCTAGGGGTGCCCTAGCCTGAAGGCTAGGGGAGCCCTAGCCTTAGCCTAGGGGAGCCTAAAGCCTAGGGGTGCCCTAGCCTGAAGGCTAGGGGAGCCCTAGCCTTAGCCTAGGGGAGCCTAAAGCCTAGGGGTGCCCTAGCCTGAAGGCTAGGGGAGCCCTAGCCTTAGCCTAGGGGAGCCTAAAGCCTAGGGGTGCCCTAGCCTGAAGGCTAGGGGAGCCCTAGCCTTAGCCTAGGGGAGCCTAAAGCCTAGGGGTGCCCTAGCCTGAAGGCTAGGGGAGCCCTAGCCTTAGCCTAGGGGAGCCTAAAGCCTAGGGGTGCCCTAGCCTGAAGGCTAGGGGAGCCCTAGCCTTAGCCTAGGGGAGCCTAAAGCCTAGGGGTGCCCTAGCCTGAAGGCTAGGGGAGCCCTAGCCTTAGCCTAGGGGAGCCTAAAGCCTAGGGGTGCCCTAGCCTGAAGGCTAGGGGAGCCCTAGCCTTAGCCTAGGGGAGCCTAAAGCCTAGGGGTGCCCTAGCCTGAAGGCTAGGGGAGCCCTAGCCTTAGCCTAGGGGAGCCTAAAGCCTAGGGGTGCCCTAGCCTGAAGGCTAGGGGAGCCCTAGCCTTAGCCTAGGGGAGCCTAAAGCCTAGGGGTGCCCTAGCCTGAAGGCTAGGGGAGCCCTAGCCTTAGCCTAGGGGAGCCTAAAGCCTAGGGGTGCCCTAGCCTGAAGGCTAGGGGAGCCCTAGCCTTAGCCTAGGGGAGCCTAAAGCCTAGGGGTGCCCTAGCCTGAAGGCTAGGGGAGCCCTAGCCTTAGCCTAGGGGAGCCTAAAGCCTAGGGGTGCCCTAGCCTGAAGGCTAGGGGAGCCCTAGCCTTAGCCTAGGGGAGCCTAAAGCCTAGGGGTGCCCTAGCCTGAAGGCTAGGGGAGCCCTAGCCTTAGCCTAGGGGAGCCTAAAGCCTAGGGGTGCCCTAGCCTGAAGGCTAGGGGAGCCCTAGCCTTAGCCTAGGGGAGCCTAAAGCCTAGGGGTGCCCTAGCCTGAAGGCTAGGGGAGCCCTAGCCTTAGCCTAGGGGAGCCTAAAGCCTAGGGGTGCCCTAGCCTGAAGGCTAGGGGAGCCCTAGCCTTAGCCTAGGGGAGCCTAAAGCCTAGGGGTGCCCTAGCCTGAAGGCTAGGGGAGCCCTAGCCTTAGCCTAGGGGAGCCTAAAGCCTAGGGGTGCCCTAGCCTGAAGGCTAGGGGAGCCCTAGCCTTAGCCTAGGGGAGCCTAAAGCCTAGGGGTGCCCTAGCCTGAAGGCTAGGGGAGCCCTAGCCTTAGCCTAGGGGAGCCTAAAGCCTAGGGGTGCCCTAGCCTGAAGGCTAGGGGAGCCCTAGCCTTAGCCTAGGGGAGCCTAAAGCCTAGGGGTGCCCTAGCCTGAAGGCTAGGGGAGCCCTAGCCTTAGCCTAGGGGAGCCTAAAGCCTAGGGGTGCCCTAGCCTGAAGGCTAGGGGAGCCCTAGCCTTAGCCTAGGGGAGCCTAAAGCCTAGGGGTGCCCTAGCCTGAAGGCTAGGGGAGCCCTAGCCTTAGCCTAGGGGAGCCTAAAGCCTAGGGGTGCCCTAGCCTGAAGGCTAGGGGAGCCCTAGCCTTAGCCTAGGGGAGCCTAAAGCCTAGGGGTGCCCTAGCCTGAAGGCTAGGGGAGCCCTAGCCTTAGCCTAGGGGAGCCTAAAGCCTAGGGGTGCCCTAGCCTGAAGGCTAGGGGAGCCCTAGCCTTAGCCTAGGGGAGCCTAAAGCCTAGGGGTGCCCTAGCCTGAAGGCTAGGGGAGCCCTAGCCTTAGCCTAGGGGAGCCTAAAGCCTAGGGGTGCCCTAGCCTGAAGGCTAGGGGAGCCCTAGCCTTAGCCTAGGGGAGCCTAAAGCCTAGGGGTGCCCTAGCCTGAAGGCTAGGGGAGCCCTAGCCTTAGCCTAGGGGAGCCTAAAGCCTAGGGGTGCCCTAGCCTGAAGGCTAGGGGAGCCCTAGCCTTAGCCTAGGGGAGCCTAAAGCCTAGGGGTGCCCTAGCCTGAAGGCTAGGGGAGCCCTAGCCTTAGCCTAGGGGAGCCTAAAGCCTAGGGGTGCCCTAGCCTGAAGGCTAGGGGAGCCCTAGCCTTAGCCTAGGGGAGCCTAAAGCCTAGGGGTGCCCTAGCCTGAAGGCTAGGGGAGCCCTAGCCTTAGCCTAGGGGAGCCTAAAGCCTAGGGGTGCCCTAGCCTGAAGGCTAGGGGAGCCCTAGCCTTAGCCTAGGGGAGCCTAAAGCCTAGGGGTGCCCTAGCCTGAAGGCTAGGGGAGCCCTAGCCTTAGCCTAGGGGAGCCTAAAGCCTAGGGGTGCCCTAGCCTGAAGGCTAGGGGAGCCCTAGCCTTAGCCTAGGGGAGCCTAAAGCCTAGGGGTGCCCTAGCCTGAAGGCTAGGGGAGCCCTAGCCTTAGCCTAGGGGAGCCTAAAGCCTAGGGGTGCCCTAGCCTGAAGGCTAGGGGAGCCCTAGCCTTAGCCTAGGGGAGCCTAAAGCCTAGGGGTGCCCTAGCCTGAAGGCTAGGGGAGCCCTAGCCTTAGCCTAGGGGAGCCTAAAGCCTAGGGGTGCCCTAGCCTGAAGGCTAGGGGAGCCCTAGCCTTAGCCTAGGGGAGCCTAAAGCCTAGGGGTGCCCTAGCCTGAAGGCTAGGGGAGCCCTAGCCTTAGCCTAGGGGAGCCTAAAGCCTAGGGGTGCCCTAGCCTGAAGGCTAGGGGAGCCCTAGCCTTAGCCTAGGGGAGCCTAAAGCCTAGGGGTGCCCTAGCCTGAAGGCTAGGGGAGCCCTAGCCTTAGCCTAGGGGAGCCTAAAGCCTAGGGGTGCCCTAGCCTGAAGGCTAGGGGAGCCCTAGCCTTAGCCTAGGGGAGCCTAAAGCCTAGGGGTGCCCTAGCCTGAAGGCTAGGGGAGCCCTAGCCTTAGCCTAGGGGAGCCTAAAGCCTAGGGGTGCCCTAGCCTGAAGGCTAGGGGAGCCCTAGCCTTAGCCTAGGGGAGCCTAAAGCCTAGGGGTGCCCTAGCCTGAAGGCTAGGGGAGCCCTAGCCTTAGCCTAGGGGAGCCTAAAGCCTAGGGTGCCCTAGCCTGAAGGCTAGGGGAGCCCTAGCCTTAGCCTAGGGGAGCCTAAAGCCTAGGGGTGCCCTAGCCTGAAGGCTAGGGGAGCCCTAGCCTTAGCCTAGGGGAGCCTAAAGCCTAGGGGTGCCCTAGCCTGAAGGCTAGGGGAGCCCTAGCCTTAGCCTAGGGGAGCCTAAAGCCTAGGGGTGCCCTAGCCTGAAGGCTAGGGGAGCCCTAGCCTTAGCCTAGGGGAGCCTAAAGCCTAGGGGTGCCCTAGCCTGAAGGCTAGGGGAGCCCTAGCCTTAGCCTAGGGGAGCCTAAAGCCTAGGGGTGCCCTAGCCTGAAGGCTAGGGGAGCCCTAGCCTTAGCCTAGGGGAGCCTAAAGCCTAGGGGTGCCCTAGCCTGAAGGCTAGGGGAGCCCTAGCCTTAGCCTAGGGGAGCCTAAAGCCTAGGGGTGCCCTAGCCTGAAGGCTAGGGGAGCCCTAGCCTTAGCCTAGGGGAGCCTAAAGCCTAGGGGTGCCCTAGCCTGAAGGCTAGGGGAGCCCTAGCCTTAGCCTAGGGGAGCCTAAAGCCTAGGGGTGCCCTAGCCTGAAGGCTAGGGGAGCCCTAGCCTTAGCCTAGGGGAGCCTAAAGCCTAGGGGTTGCCCTAGCCTGAAGGCTAGGGGAGCCCTAGCCTTAGCCTAGGGGAGCCTAAAGCCTAGGGGTGCCCTAGCCTGAAGGCTAGGGGAGCCCTAGCCTTAGCCTAGGGGAGCCTAAAGCCTAGGGGTGCCCTAGCCTGAAGGCTAGGGGAGCCCTAGCCTTAGCCTAGGGGAGCCTAAAGCCTAGGGGTGCCCTAGCCTGAAGGCTAGGGGAGCCCTAGCCTTAGCCTAGGGGAGCCTAAAGCCTAGGGGTGCCCTAGCCTGAAGGCTAGGGGAGCCCTAGCCTTAGCCTAGGGGAGCCTAAAGCCTAGGGGTGCCCTAGCCTGAAGGCTAGGGGAGCCCTAGCCTTAGCCTAGGGGAGCCTAAAGCCTAGGGGTGCCCTAGCCTGAAGGCTAGGGGAGCCCTAGCCTTAGCCTAGGGGAGCCTAAAGCCTAGGGGTGCCCTAGCCTGAAGGCTAGGGGAGCCCTAGCCTTAGCCTAGGGGAGCCTAAAGCCTAGGGGTGCCCTAGCCTGAAGGCTAGGGGAGCCCTAGCCTTAGCCTAGGGGAGCCTAAAGCCTAGGGGTGCCCTAGCCTGAAGGCTAGGGGAGCCCTAGCCTTAGCCTAGGGGGAGCCTAAAGCCTAGGGTGCCCTAGCCTGAAGGCTAGGGGAGCCCTAGCCTTAGCCTAGGGGAGCCTAAAGCCTAGGGGTGCCCTAGCCTGAAGGCTAGGGGAGCCCTAGCCTTAGCCTAGGGGAGCCTAAAGCCTAGGGGTGCCCTAGCCTGAAGGCTAGGGGAGCCCTAGCCTTAGCCTAGGGGAGCCTAAAGCCTAGGGGTGCCCTAGCCTGAAGGCTAGGGGAGCCCTAGCCTTAGCCTAGGGGAGCCTAAAGCCTAGGGGTGCCCTAGCCTGAAGGCTAGGGGAGCCCTAGCCTTAGCCTAGGGGAGCCTAAAGCCTAGGGGTGCCCTAGCCTGAAGGCTAGGGGAGCCCTAGCCTTAGCCTAGGGGAGCCTAAAGCCTAGGGGTGCCCTAGCCTGAAGGCTAGGGGAGCCCTAGCCTTAGCCTAGGGGAGCCTAAAGCCTAGGGGTGCCCTAGCCTGAAGGCTAGGGGAGCCCTAGCCTTAGCCTAGGGGAGCCTAAAGCCTAGGGGTGCCCTAGCCTGAAGGCTAGGGGAGCCCTAGCCTTAGCCTAGGGGAGCCTAAAGCCTAGGGGTGCCCTAGCCTGAAGGCTAGGGAGCCCTAGCCTTAGCCTAGGGGAGCCTAAAGCCTAGGGGTGCCCTAGCCTGAAGGCTAGGGGAGCCCTAGCCTTAGCCTAGGGGAGCCTAAAGCCTAGGGGTGCCCTAGCCTGAAGGCTAGGGGAGCCCTAGCCTTAGCCTAGGGGAGCCTAAAGCCTAGGGGTGCCCTAGCCTGAAGGCTAGGGGAGCCCTAGCCTTAGCCTAGGGGAGCCTAAAGCCTAGGGGTGCCCTAGCCTGAAGGCTAGGGGAGCCCTAGCCTTAGCCTAGGGGAGCCTAAAGCCTAGGGGTGCCCTAGCCTGAAGGCTAGGGGAGCCCTAGCCTTAGCCTAGGGGAGCCTAAAGCTAGGGGTGCCCTAGCCTGAAGGCTAGGGGAGCCCTAGCCTTAGCCTAGGGGAGCCTAAAGCCTAGGGGTGCCCTAGCCTGAAGGCTAGGGGAGCCCTAGCCTTAGCCTAGGGGAGCCTAAAGCCTAGGGGTGCCCTAGCCTGAAGGCTAGGGGAGCCCTAGCCTTAGCCTAGGGGAGCCCTAGCCTAAAGCCTAGGGGTGCCCTAGCCTGAAGGCTAGGGGAGCCCTAGCCTTAGCCTAGGGGAGCCTAAAGCCTAGGGGTGCCCTAGCCTGAAGGCTAGGGGAGCCCTAGCCTTAGCCTAGGGGAGCCTAAAGCCTAGGGGTGCCCTAGCCTGAAGGCTAGGGGAGCCCTAGCCTTAGCCTAGGGGAGCCCTAGCCTAAAGCCTAGGGGTGCCCTAGCCTGAAGGCTAGGGGAGCCCTAGCCTTAGCCTAGGGGAGCCTAAAGCCTAGGGGTGCCCTAGCCTGAAGGCTAGGGGAGCCCTAGCCTTAGCCTAGGGGAGCCCTAGCCTAAAGCCTAGGGGTGCCCTAGCCTGAAGGCTAGGGGAGCCCTAGCCTTAGCCTAGGGGAGCCTAAAGCCTAGGGGTGCCCTAGCCTGAAGGCTAGGGGAGCCCTAGCCTTAGCCTAGGGGAGCCTAAAGCCTAGGGGTGCCCTAGCCTGAAGGCTAGGGGAGCCCTAGCCTTAGCCTAGGGGAGCCCTAGCCTAAAGCCTAGGGGTGCCCTAGCCTGAAGGCTAGGGGAGCCCTAGCCTTAGCCTAGGGGAGCCTAAAGCCTAGGGGTGCCCTAGCCTGAAGGCTAGGGGAGCCCTAGCCTTAGCCTAGGGGAGCCTAAAGCCTAGGGGTGCCCTAGCCTGAAGGCTAGGGGAGCCCTAGCCTTAGCCTAGGGGAGCCTAAAGCCTAGGGGTGCCCTAGCCTGAAGG
>NW_027458609.1:0-28294 GCF_050624435.1 Tenrec ecaudatus | reverse complement strand
CTTTGAAATGTAGAGTGGAAATGAGAAAGTTAAAGAAATGTAGAAGTACTTACTGATTATATATTTGAATCAGCCTAAACACTCAGCTTAGAAGGTGAGGGCTATAGGGAGTCTGTTCTTACTGGAAACCTGCTGGAGAAGGTATTTCCTCTTTATCCTTTACTTTCTCCTTTTTGGGAAGACCATAAGCCTTCCCTTGACCAATACAGGTTGTACTTGAGAGATTGCTTCATCTTGAGTTATTAATCAGGATAATGACAGTCCATTCTTTCAACATGTTTGCCTTAAATATCACCAATGTTAATATGAAGAACTGCTATGAACAACTGCACAGGTATACGCTTTAAAACTCTAGGGGATGCTATTTATGAAGGGGGTATTGTGAGTGGCACATCCCCACCCCACAGTCAGGCACTGCACACATATCAGAGTGTAAGGTGTCCTTTTGTTTCAATCCCAGCAGTGTTCTCTATTTGACACGAACATGGTAACACTTAATACTTAAGGTTGCTCAATACCGTCAAGTGTTTACTCAATAGCAAGTAAGTTTTCCACATGTCACTTGAAGGCCTTATAAATGCTTTATAAATGCACAAATTGGGGTGACCGATTCCCAGTGAAGCTAAAAATAAAAGTCATCTTTCTAGTTTGCCTTTTTCAGTGTCATTTTACCTATGCACCGTCTTCTCTTGAAGTCCTGAACTTCGATGAGGCCTAGTAAAAACCTGACACCACACTATAATTAGATAAAAAGAAAAGATTGGTTAACCTCAACTTCTTTTATATGTTATCTCCTATTTTATTCAAAACAAACAACTAATGTACATGAAAAGTATCTGCATTAAGCCAGGGAGAAAAACGCATTGGTCAATTGTTATAAACACATGTAAAAAAATGCCAAATTTTAATGACAACAACCAGATCAATGTTTTGTAATTTTTCATGGTCAGTAAAGATTTTATTTCACATATATTCACACAAGGCCATAGTTAATTATAAAGTTTAAATTTGATTATCATCATCATATTTTCTTGAGAGTTAAATTTTTGAAGCCCTTTGGATAAATATATAATTATTTCTAAAGATGACATAAAACGCTACCTAAAGTATTAAGTCAATTTTTAAGTTATTAGAAACAGCCAAAATTTTTTCTCTCTTTCATTTTCAATGAGAAAATACCAACAATCTAGGCATTATAAATGTAATAGCTTGCATATTTACTGGATATTTGCTTACCCAAGAGTGGCAGGCAATACATTCAGTTACATTTTAGGAAAGAACACAGTCAGAATAGAGTAGACACTGGCTCTGAAAGGTCAGTAAACACTAAACTAGTGCTGAAGTGCTCTCACCTTTGCCTTCAGCATTGGCTTACTTGAGACTCAGAAGCCCTTAGAAGCAATATGATTTTAATCCCCATCTTCTAAATGAGTTTATTACAATTTGATGGTAACTTGGATCAAGTCCGTTGGCAAATTAGGTAAAGAGCTAGGTCTAGGGCTGTGATTTTCTTCTGTTATTTTTAATACTTCTCTCATGAGCACACCCTTATTTACCGTGGATAAAATTGTAAAGTTTTGTTAGGCTGTCTGGGCGATCTCTTAGTTATGTAACACTTTGTCATTGGGTGTATGCCAGTGACTCTTAAAGAGCTACAGAACATTATCTCATTTAATTCTCTTACAAGTTTAGGGAGGAAGTCCACCTAAGTTATCACAGAGTTTATTGTGTATTTCCAGTTTTGTTATCCTGGTTGACATTTCTTCTCATCTGCAGCCAGCCAAGTTTGTAAAGAATATATCACCTTCTTCTTTTGGTCCTGGGGTGTGTGTGTTAGGTGTGTGTGTTGGGTGTGTGTGTTGGGTGTGTGTGTTGGGTGTGTGTTGGGTGTGTGGTGGTGGTAAATGAATGATAAGAACTAAAATATTTTAAAGTATTAACTGCTCTGTGTTTTGATATGGCCTCAGACTTGTGTCATTTTGGGAACATTCCAAATAGAAATTTTAATTATTATTACCGACCCTCAAAATATAGCTTCCATAATTTTTTATGGTTCTCATCATGCACTGTACATCACGAGGCCATGGAAAAAGAACACTTTAAAATTCATTGCTTGCCATTAGTTAATTTGAAGAATATTTTAGGGATATAATTAACTAGAACTGAAAAGGTATTTAAGAATGTATTACTATATCTTGCCAGGGATTATTTCTCTACAGATTTCACTTATACCAGAGACATAAAATTATTCACGAACAGTAATAACCTTCAGGTTTTAGTTATCAGTTTAATTATGGCAAACTTAAAAGCAGGAGATGGTTGCCTTTTATTTCCTTTCCTTCTTTTTTACTGACCAGACTACATAAAAGGGGTAAGAATTGCTTTTATCATTTATACATACATATTATTTTAATTTGAGTATAGATTTAAATTTTTGAATAAAATTGATTTAAAAACAAGAGCCAAATATATCACATGAGATTTATATAAAAGATGAGCATGAAATAACTTTTAAATTATATTTAATAATTATAAATCATGACAATTTGAAACCTGTAAAACCCTAAATTATATGATCAGATATGAGGCTTGAATTTTAAATATTATCACCTATAAAGTGACTACTTAAGGAGTGGGGAGATCCAATTTATTCTGTGAATTCAGACATGATTTTAATATTTTATAAGGAATAGATCATTGTGAACTTACAGATGCATGAAAATAAAGTCAAAGTTGATCAACAGAAACAGTATCCTTAATGTTTCAATTTTATTTTTTATACTTGCCACATTTTCTTGTTAACTATATCTCTTGTCATCATTGCATCCATAAAATGGGGATGATATTCTAAAGCTTCTTTATAGCAATTGTGTGGATAAACATTGAAGTTTTGAAGAAAAGGAGATTATAAAGTCTCATAGGTAGAGAAAATCATTCATACTCTAAAATAGAACTTGATAGACTTTTCCTTCTGCATACCACTATTAAACTAGAGATCAATTGTCAGCCTAAGAGAATGTATACCATTTCTTTTCCATTGAATTGTAGCATTGAAAGGGACCTTATAGGCCATTGTTTGTCCATCAGGTTATAGGTAAAGTGGTTTTAAAAAAGGAATATGCTATCGAAGTTTAAACATTTATGTATATAGATGTATAGTCGGGCATGACTTTCTTGCCCCTATTCTAGTTTATTTTAACTGTCATATTTCTCCTTTCAAATTAAAAAGAGAGAAGGAATGTGAAAATGTGTATTTTATGATAGTAAAAGCACTATACCACGTTGTGTCAGGAGCATAGACCAGACTAGAAAGAAGCCTAGATGGTGGAAGACCTGAGATGGACTATTTTCAGCTGTGTTGGACAATTGAATTACAACTGTCTGAGCCTCGTTTGCACGGGTACTACATATAAATGTGGCCAAAGTACAGTGCTTTGAAACATTAAATATTAGATTTTTTTCAATAGTTTGGGATTATATTTTAGTGGACTGTAATAGGTGCCTCTTCATCTTGCTGGCATGTTTGGACTAAATCTTCCACTTCATTCCAGTTTTGAGCAATTAATGACCACTTTTGTCCACGATACCTTTTGTGGTAGTAGAATTATTTTCTGATGGACTCTATGTAAAGAGATTCCATTCAAAAACTATATGTTTGAATGCGTCCTTGGGGAAATAATAGGAAAACCTGATTTGGAGTCTGAGATGTAAAAACATTGACAATGGACTGAAGCTGACTCCAATGGGCTGCACATGGTCTCTGTGATACATTTTCTGGTGTGAGCTATCATGGAAATGATTTATTTTTCCCTTGGGCATGAGACACTGTTTTAGCATAAGCTCTGCTGAATCCTGGAGGCTTTGTAGATAGAGAACATGAACACATGCTATAGTAAACGGTGGCATAGCAAGCTAAGCATTTGGACTGCAAGCTGGTTCAAACTAGCCAGCTGTTCCTTCAGAGAAAGATGAGGCTAGCTGACCTCATAACCAGGAGCAGCAGTTCCGTTCTTCCCGATAGGGTCACTGTGAGTTAGAACTGACTCCATGGCAGTGGTTTTATACATGTATACGTGTACACTTACATATATTTCCTTACATTTATGCACAAAGATTAAAAATATTTTATTTAAAGAGTATGCAGGTTCTAGGACACACAAGGTCTGAAAGCATCCACAATGAAGTACAAAATCATTGGAATTGTGACCTATGGTTTGTAAATAAATAAGGAAACAATTGAAAATGAATAGCATTCTCCATATGTACCATATTTGAAGGAGTTAAATGTGTAAGAAGTTATAAGATTGTTTTTACCAGCTCGCTTTCTTTAATTGAATTACCTGGCTAATATAATCAAGTTACTATTTTCCAAGGTGATTCCAATAAGCAGAATTTATTATCTTTGTTTTTAATTATGTGTAGAAATATTAGAGTCTTAAGTAAATGCAGTTTCTTTTTCCGGCGTTATTGATGATGCTGCATCATCTGTTATTTATAGTATTTCCAAGAAAGCACAAGGAAGAGGCAAGGAACACCCATGACTCTGAAATAAATGAGCTCGATTGTTTTAATAACTTTCTTACTGAACGCGTTAAGAGAATGTAGTTCTCAAAACTTTTCCCTTCATTCTAATCATACTATATGCATATATAGTCTATGTCACACAGACACAAGTAAATGTTAGGTCACATGTATGTTGAAAAAACTACTATGTGTAGGGGATAGGGATTTTATCAGGAATAGAGGCTAGTTATAACCTACTAAACATTTACTAGTATATCCTAGATGCAAATGATTACGTGAAAGATTAGCTTTTAATTGAGCAATAATAATTATTAGTAACTTTACACTTGGTATTAAGAAAATATGCTTTATATATCATTAACATCTAAATCTATTTCATCCTGAAAAACATGCTGTTTGTAGAGCACCACAGGATCACTTCTCTGGGCAAAGGAAGCTGGTTGTTGGGGAACATCAATCAAACCAGATACTTTAGGGTCAACTATGACCTAAGGAATTGGAGATTATTAATCGAACAGTTAATAAGGAACCATGAGGTAAATTCTGGATTTTCTCTTTAAGATCCGTTTTCAGATGTGAACCCTGGATTTTAATTCTAAATTTCTAACCAGGACAATATTTTTCTGGTTGGCCTCATAGGTTCTCTCAGTCAGTAACCGAGCAGGTTTGATCGACGATGCCTTCAGCCTAGCCAGGTAGGTGTGTTTTCCTATGCAACTACCCAATCAAGACTCACACTAGTGAGACTTTCTCTATTAAACTCAATCGCGTGTATGTTTTGAGTAATCTTTTGAAATAATTTGTTTCATGTGCTCTGGGGGTGGGATATGAATTATAATCATATAATCTTGATCAATAGTTAGCCATAGGGTGTTTCTGAGTCAGAAGAAGCTTGATCAATTTCTACTGAAAATTCGATTGACCACTCTGGAGATTAATAATTGCTTCACCATTTCACTAATTAACTCTACAAAATGGCCATTGCACCATATTTAATGTTTGATAGACTACACTTTTCAGTGTTAGCAGTTTTTTTCTCTTACATAGATTAGTATATCTTTTTAAAATGTGGTGCATTATGAAAAGCTATTGCTTTCAGAAACAGGTAGTTCCAAATTTTGATTAAAAATGCAGATTAAACATCTCAAGAAAAGAGTCATAACAATCTTATAGTAGCATTTTCATTGATATTTTTCATAATTTGTTATACTATTAAAGTAAATTATGCTTTGCATAATTAAATAAAATTATTTAAATTAAATAATTTGAAAATAAACCCAAGTGATTTATTCAGTTTGGAGACGAACTAGTAAAACAGCTCAGTTCTGAATTGTTTGTACTGCTTCACATGCAAATTTTAATTTACTAATTTGATTTTACAAGCTACAGATTAGGACACAGTGGTTCTCTTAACTTAAGTGTTTGTCATTATTCGTTATGTTAATTCTCCTATGATACTGTGAAAACCACCTAGAGATGTCTCGTGCATTAGGCACTGTCTCATAACGGGGCATTAAACTGCTTTCACAGTGTGCACATCCCATCACATAGCAACTTTCTTCTGCATGTTAAAAAGCATATAGTTCCCTAGAGCTTTGTATTTAATCAAAACCAATGAGTCTAAATATCGATCCCAGATAATTACTTTGATAGAGGCAAAATCAAAGCTTGGAATCAGGTTTCAGAAAACAGCACTCATTAAATAAATAATAATATATATAAGGAAAACCTCATTTAAAAAAAGGTAAAGGACTTTCAGTGGTTCTTTTAAAAGAAATTTATATCTGGCCTTTGCTGTTTCCTTGTTAAAGAAGCCAAGAACCAGTATCAATATTTTCTGTTACTTGATGTCAGTGCCTCATTTTGGGTGGAACTTCAGGTTCAAAAATAGCTGCTCACAGAATGCTAAGACTAAGGATCATTTAGCAGCAATAAAATGTCTAATACAGTTGTATTTATTCAAAACAGTTGTTTAATTAGAAGCATTTTTTGCTTACAACCAGGTAATTAAGAATTATTCCATATTACAACATCAACTTATTGGGCAAACATTTAGAAATAATAGAGATTGAGAGGATCTCCTTAGATACCGATGTGTGAAAATAATGATTAAGAGGTATTTTTTGCTTGAAAGTATGATGTAAAGACTTTAAAGTATGTTTTAGATACAGTGGAAAGATTAAGTCGACATAGAAGTTCCAAAAAATCCAGAAAGTCAATGAGCATACACTTACTCCAATATTTCACCCAGAGAAAATCAAGACAAGCAAGTAGTGCAATAGATTACCACAGAAAGTTAAAGTAGCTAGAAGAAAACTTATATCATGAACTAACAATTACCTGAAACTTAAAAGGCACCAGACACAAATCTGTGTACAGTTATTCATTTAATGAATAATTGATAAAGCCTTATGAAATATGTAGGATTGGTTGTTGCTGCTGTCGGTGCCCTTATGTCTGTTCTGACGTACAGTTACCCCATGTAAAACAGGACACAACATGCCAGTCCCGTGCCGCGCTCCCCCTCTGTTCTTATGTCCAATCCTATTGTTGCACCACAGCGTCAAGACGTCTTTGTCTCTGCTCCTCTGCTTTACCAAGTGTGCTATTCCTTTCTAGGGGCGGGTCTCCATCATGCCCATAGTAAATGAGATGAAGTTCAAGCAGCATTATGGCTGCCCATCTTCTGAGACAGATTGGTTTATTCACTTCACATGCATTGTATTCTCAATATTTTCTTGCCAGCACCATGATTCAAATGTGTTGACTCTTCTTCAGTCTTCCTTATTCAGTGTCCAACTTATCATGGTCACATGCGTGTGAGGTAATTGAAAAGACCATGGCACCTTAGTCCTCAAAGTAACATCCTTGCCTTTCAAAAGTTTGTTTTTTATATGTCGAATGATCCTGTTACTGTTTTATAAATAAGGAAGCTGAGGATCAGAGAAGTCGTTGAACCTGACCACGTAACGCTGCTAGCAATTAACAGGGCACGTGTGTACATCCAACTTGTAGGACGGTCGAACCCATACTGTTAAAAAGGACAAGAGTCTACACTTCAACAGCAATGCCATTTATTTTAATAAAAGGGAAGTTTACTTTAGAAAACTGAAGGACTTTAAAAAGACATTTCTATAAAGAGGGGGAACCCCCGCCCCCCAAATGGAGAAAAAAGCCCCACTGGGCATAACTTTCACACTATGCATTTTTCTTGGTAGGTGAGTAACTTGCTCTTAGCGCACCCAGTGGCGTCACCTGGGAAAGTTCTTTCTGGTCTCAGTGAAATTTTTTTTTTTTTTGTAGAAGTAATATCACTGGAAATCAGTTTTTCTTTTGGCCAATTTAAGAGACCAGGATGCAGTTGTGAAATTTTATTTCCTGCCTGGAAAATATGCTTCAGAAACTCAAGTGTATGAATGCTTTTCTTATTTCAAGAAAGGTAAAATGCCGATTGATGATAAAACTCATTCTAGACATCCGTCGACATCTCAAAAAGACAAAAATGTTGACTCATAATCCACTTGGAGTTCCTTCCACCAGGTCAGATTATTAATCAAGCTTTCTATTTAGAGGTTCTGAAATGATAGAGTAACTGTGCCACAAAAAAGACCTTATTTGTGGCAGATGGGACTCTGGTTCTGCCACCACAACAATGCACCTGCTCAGGTAGCCATCTCAGTGTGCCAATTTGGGGTGAAAAAACAGCATGCCCCTCTGGCCCCATGCATCTTAACTCACCTGACCTCACTCTGTGCACCTTCTTTTTATGTCCGTGAATCCAGAGGGACATGAAAGGACAGCAATTTGATGACACAGAAGGTGAAGAAAATAATGAGGGAGGTACTGTCAGCCATCCGAACAGATGACTTTTAATGTTTCCAAGAATAGAATCACAAATATGACAAATGTGTTAAGGGTAATGGAGAGTACTTTGAAGGTGATAAAGGTTGTTTTATTTAAAAATTTTAAATTTATAGTTTTGAAAAATAAATTCCATTTATTTTTTCCCTTTAGTGGGTACCTTCTCGTATTCTGAAAGTTTTAGAATGCTTATGAGAAAACAAGTAGTGATATTTTAAAGACAGAGAGCAAAAGAAAATGGAAAATATGTGAATATTTTTCACTCATTCACATTAACATGTTAATTTTAAATGTAATATTTAAAATATTTATAACCTTTGTCTGTCTGTTAGAATATTATTAGAAATATATCCCCTAATTTATATTCCTTGTTGACTGAGTCAGAACATTGCTTTCCATTTTAATTTTGGAAGTCTTAAACACTTGAAACAAACCATTTTATTCTCATTTATTAAAATTCACCAGGGAATATGCAAATGTTATTAGAGCAATAATTATGAATTTTTAAAATGATCATGAGATACCTTCATTTTAACATATGTAGTTGTAAACAAAGCCACATGGATGTAACACCCAAGAATCAAATCTCCTCAATGTGTGGAAAGGCAGATAGGGAAGCTCCGTATCCTTATCCAGAATTAGAACAAGGCAAACTATGGAACAGACCATCAATTGCTATTGTGCAAGTTCAAATTGAAACTGAAAAAGATGAGAACAAGTCTAGTAGGATAAAAATATAAGAGTATTCAGGTGAGTATATCCCACCTGAATTTAGAGAATATCTCAATAATAGCCTTGCAGCATTGCCTGATCATTAATGATAAAAGACTAGATGATTCTGGGATGACATCATGAGCATCATAGATGAAGGGAGCAAAAGGTCATTAAAAAGACAGGAAAGATAGAAGACATCAAAGTAGATGTCAGAAGGGACTCTGAACCTTGCTATTTATTGATCATAGAGCAACTAAAGCAAATGGAAAAATTAAAGACAAAGTAAAAGCTGACTTGAAAGTTTTATAGGCTCGCTCAAGAAGACAAGTGAAGCATTATGATGAATATGCATGAACATTCAGTTAGAAATCCTACACAGAACAACATGCAGCATTTTTCAAAATGAAATAAATAAGGAAAAAACTCAAGCCTTGAGCGAAAATACCAAAGGATTCTATGGAAAATATGCTTAATAATGCAGGAAGTATTAAAATAAGAATGAAAGAATCATAGTTACTGTACCCAAAAATTTGGTCACATTCAACCATTTTAGAGGTAGCATCTTAATCAAGAACCTATAGTATAACAGGAAGAAGCCCAAGCTTCACTGAAAATATTGAAGAAAAAAAAAGATTCAGGAACGGACAGAATAGCAATTGAGATATTTCAATAACTAGCCATAAGCTGGAAACACTCCCTCATCCATGTCAAGTATTATAGGAAACAGCTACCCCATCAACCAACTGGAAGAAATTCATGTATTTGCTCATTCCAAAGAAAAGTGGCCTAATATGTTGTGTAAATTATTAAAACAAAATCATAATATCACATGAAAGTAAATTTTTGCTGATAATAAGTTTAAAATAGTTATAACAATACATAGAGAAAAGACAGAAATTCAAGCTGGATTGAGAAGAGGATGTGAGATGAACTATATGATTGTAGATATCAGATGGATGCGTTTTGTTGACAATGCACAGGCATTTGATTGTGTATCCCAAAACAACCTATGGATTACTCTACGAAGAATACTTAATAGCTCTCATGCAGAGCCTATAGAAAGACCCAGAAGCAGTCACTGGGCAATCAAGGGGATGCTGAGAAAAATGATCCCAGAAGCCAGACTGCAAGAAGAACGCACCATCATGATTGTAAAAAGGCTCATAAACAACTTTCCATATGCAGATGGCACACCTTGCTTGCCAGCAGTCAAGAGGACCTGAAGCATTTACTGATTAAGATAAAAGGCTACAGCATTCAGCATGGATTGTACTTCTCCCTAAGGAAAAAATAAATCCTCACAATTCTGCCTAATGAAAAATAAATACAACTGAACTAATAGGGACATCATGATAAATGGAAGGCGGTGGTGGGGAGAATTGAAATTGTGAATCATTTTGTTTTATTTGATACCACAATTACACTCATGCAAAGAAGCAATCGAGACATCAATTAAATCTGTAAAAGGATTATTTAATATGTTAAAGAGCAAAGATGTCACTTGCAGGATTAAAGTGTGCCTTATCAAAGTCATGATATTTTCAATCTCTTCATGTGCATGAGAAAGATGGACACAGACTGGAGAATAATGAGTCATTTGAATATGGTATTGACAAAGAATATTGTATTTACCTGGGTTGCCAGAAAAAGTGACCAGACTGTCTTTGAAACAGTACAGACCAAATGCTTCTTCAAGGTAAGGCTGGTGAGACTTACGTCAAGTACTTTGAACGTGTCATCAGGAGGGGCTAGTCCACAGTTGAGAGTGAGTGAAAAAGAAAAAGGTACTCATGTGCAGAGTGAAATTACTCCATCAATATTTCAAGGCTGGTACCATTGGAAAGCAGATAGCCAGGCCTTCTTCTCAGAAAGTTCCGGATAAATTTGATCCACCAACCTTTGGGTTAGTAGCTGAACGCTTCCTATTTGCACCACTTGGGTACTTACTCTTCTACAGGTGGGAACTCCAACTGTGAAAATGAACCCAAGTTCCTGTCTGGCATCAGAGGAGCTGCTAGAACATTTCACAGTTGCCCACCGCTGAGATTATCTGGGAGAATTACTGACCTTCAATCCAAAGTAGCTAGTGCTTTGGCAGGAACAAAATGTCTCCTCCGAGGAGCCCTGGTGGCATAGTAATCACTCATCAGCCTGCTAATGGTAAAGCCAGCAGCCAAAAATCACCATCTGCTCCTGGAGTGAAAGCTAGGACTTAATACTCCCAAGAAGAATTAAAGCAGTGGTTCTCAACCTGTGGGTCGCAACTCCTGTGGGGGTGGAACGGCCCTTTCACAGAGGTCTCCTGATTCAAAACAGTAGCAAAATGACAGTGATGAAGTGGCAATGAAAATAATTCTATGAGAGGACCTGATGCAAAGGGCTTAAGTGGAGAGCAAATGCTTTGAGAATGATTGGGGCAGGGAATGTATGAATGTGCTTTATACAATTGATGTATGTATACGTATGGATTGTGATAAGAGTTGTATGAGTCCCTAATAAAATGTAAAAAAAGAAAAAAAGAAAGATCAATAAATAAAACTGAGAAAAATTTTAAAAAGAGTTGTATGAGCCCCTAATAAAATGTTGTTTTTTTTTTTTTTAAAGAAAAGAAAAGAATTCTGTGGTTGGGGGGTCACTCCCCCATGAGGAACTGTGTGACAGGATCACAGCATTAGGAAGGTGGAGCACCACTGTGTTTGAGTCTCAGAAACCTCCAGGCACGGTTCCATCTTGTCCTATAGGGTTGCTCTGAGTCGCCATCAACTCGATGGCAGTGAGTTTGGTGTGGGGTTTCATTGCCAAAATGGTTGCAATGATCCCACACAGGAAAGGTTGTAAGAGTGCGCAGTGTTTCTTTCTGTTGTGCTTGTCACTACGAGTTGGAATTAACTCTGAGGCACTAACCACAAGAAATCCAAACTCAGATTTAATTGGGGAAATGTTTTGCATTTACTTGGACTTGCAGGACATACATATTTTAGTATATGCTAGTAAATTCTCTAATTATGTTATTTAATCTATTGTCAACCTTTGGAGTCTGACTACATCCTGCTCCATTAAGCATGTTCAAAGAGACTGAGTAGAAGATAGCAAATATTCATGAAATTCTCGAAGGATCTCATTCATACTTCTCAGTAAAAGCACTTCATGAACTGGTCACTATCAAAATTGTATAGCTGAGAAATCAAGGTTAAAAGTCACTCAGCTCAGCAAAAATTGGGCAGCTCTTAAGTTAGGGATGGGGGATAACCTCAAACAATTGAGCAGCAGTTGTTCTGACCCCAAATCATAGGAATTTTGCCCAGTATTTGAAAATTCTTAAATCCCCGTTTGCTTAGTCAATTGAAGATATAAGTATTCATTTAAAAAATGGTTCTACTTAAAAAAAAAGCCTTGTCTACCCTCCCCAGCAAGAATAGGTATTTTTTTAGCAAGTCCAGTGTGTGTTTGTGTGTGTGTGTGTGTGTGTGTGTGAGAGAGAGAGAGAGAGAGAGAGAGAGAGAGAGAGAGAGAGAGAGAGAGAGAGAGAGAGAGAGACAGATTTGCCAATTGGAAATCCTAGGGGGTAATTCTGTATTGTTCTATATACTTCGTGTGAACTGGCAACATGCTTGGTAGAGGAGCACTGATGACATAGTGCTTACCTGTTGGTCTGAAATCTGAAAGGTCAGCAGTTTGAAATCACCAACTTCTACACAGGATTGAAAGATGAGGCTTTCAATTCCTGTCAAGAGTTACAGTCTCAGTGCTGTCCTCTGAAGTGCATTCTTCTAGCGAAGGGGTGGGGGTGTCCACATAGTTGGGTTTGGGGCTGACCCCGCACACCTGTCTATCGGTTCCCTGGTACATGCCGGTATGTTGTAGTCACATCTTGGCACATGGGGTTGAAGACTGGTCTCTCTCCTACAGCCTGGGGAGAGGGGCACATCTGATTAGAGCACACAGGAGAAAGGAAAAGGGATGGAGAGGGAGGGGAACTCATCATGGCCCAGCAAGCCCCAAGGACGATATTTCTGCACAGATCAGACAATGCACAGAGAGGACCATAGGGCTGGCCCCACTATGAGGCACAACGTCCCTCACTGAGCCATAGCGCTAAGGGGGACAACACTGCAGACACAGTGCATGTGCCAGTCTGACCCCATCACCCTGGAGGGAAACACCGAAGGCATGCAACAGAGTAGCAAGGGGAACAAAGTGGTGAAATCTCCAGTGAATACAAAAAATAGACTTTGGAGACAGAATGTGAGACCCCATCACACTTGACTAGAAAGCACTCTTAAAGGCTAGCAAAGAGACCTTGAACTATTTAGAGGCTTTTCCACTTTTATCAGTGGCTTTCTTTTTGGTTTTGGTTATTTTATTGTTTTGTTGATTTTGACTTCCTTTGTTGTCTCTTTTGGCTTTGCCTGGTTTTTGTGCTTATTAATGTCTCTGCATGTCTTCTATCTAAATAAGATAGGTGGGATAAACAATTCGGAGAAGATAAGAATGGACTGATGATTCTGGAGGGATACTGGAGAAAGGGAGGTGGGAGAAAGGAAGGGGATGAGATACCAACCCAGGGATAAGAGAACAAGAAGTGAACTAAAATCAATGGAGAGAAAGACTTCAGATGCCTAGTGGGCCCTAACCAAGGGCAATGTAGCAGCAAGGATTACTAAACCCAAATGAAGGCCTAACATGAACATGATGGTGGGACAAGAGGAACGTAAAAGGAAATAGAGGAAAGAACCAGGAGGCGCAAAGAACATTTATAGATGTCTAAATACAGGCATGTACATATGTAAATATATAATGAGAGGGGAATAGATCTATGTACATATATCTATATGTTAAGAATTAAGGTTGTAGATGGACATCGGGCCTCGACTCAAGTACTCCCTCAATACAGGAACATTTTTTTTCTAATAATCTGGCATTCTGTGATGCTCACCTTCCCAACAAAATCACTGAAGACAAAATGAGTGCATAAGCAAATGTGGTGAAGAAAGCTGATGGTGCCCGGGTATCAAATGATATACCATCTGGGGTCTTAAAAGCTTGAAGATAAACAAGTGGTCATATAGTTGAGAAGCCACAAAGCCCACATGGAAGAAACACACCAGCCTGTGCGATCATGATGTGTCAAAAGGATCAGGTATTAGGCATCTAAGACCCAGAACAAAATTATACTCAATGTGAATGGGAGTGGGGGGTTGGGGGGAGAAGTAGAGACCCAAAGCCTGTAGGTAGACAATTGGACATCCTCTCACAGAAGGGTCACAAGGAAGAGATGAGCCAGTGCAGTAGAGCACCATTGAAACACACAACTTTCCTCTAATTCTTTAATGCTTCCTTCCCCCACACTATCATGACCTCAATTCTACCTTACAAATCGGATTAGACCAAAACATGCACAGTGCTACATATAAGAGCCTGCAACACAGGGAATCCATAAACCCCTCTGGGCCAACAATGAGAATAGAGATACCAGGAGGATAAGGGGAAGGTGAGGGGAGAAAGGAGAAATCGATCACAAGGATCAACATAAACCCCCTCCCATGGGGACAAACAACAGAAAACTGGGTGAGGGGCAACAGAGGAAGATTTAAGATATGAAAATAATAATATATAACTCATCAAGAGTTCAGGAGGGTGGTGGGTAGGGGGGGAGGGAGAAAAATGAGGAGCTGATATGAAGGGCTCAAGTAGAAAGAAAATGCTTTGAAAATGAGGATGGCAGCATCTGTGCAAATGGGCTCGACACAATAGATGATTGTATGGATTGTGATCAGAGATGTAAGAGCCCCCAATAAAAGTAATTAAAAAAAAGTTACAGTCTTTGAAACTCAAAGGGACCGTTCTACGCTGCCCTATAGACTCGCTGTGGGTCTGCATTGACTGGGTTGCAGTGGGTTAGAGTGAGTTAGATGAGTGTAGCCTTATCCTGAGGATAGTGCATTATCTCATCCTTATACTACTGCTTGCTACTCCAATCCATAGTGCAATGTTGTATTTGTGTGTGTTGTTGAATTAATCAGTCATTGATTGTTGAAAGGATCGACTTCTATGCAACTCTTTTCAGTAAACTGCTCTAGGTATTCTTATTTATGGCTATATTAAAATATATAAGTAACCACTGAACGCTTTCTAATTGTCAAGACTAAAACAAAACATAAATATAGTATGAAAACCTTCTTTTGCTCTTGCTCCATACTCATTTAACCCTCCTCAGATGTGAAAGTACTAATACTATATGCTCATTCATTCTTTGTATTTTCACAGGGTTTAATATTTACATATGAAAGCATTCGTTCTCTACTCTCATTTGTAAAAATATGTCTGGAGAGTTTGATTCTAATTTTTCAGTACTATAATCATGACTGCAGTGAATATTTTGAACAATCTTTTATTATAAAAATGACTTATTAATTTGTTATTGTAAGTGGAATATTTGATACAAAATGTATAAACACTTTGATACATTCCAAGAGATTCTACCAGTGTAAAGGTTCATCAACCACGCACCTAAAAATTCCAATTCCCTCACAACTCAAAGCGAATACAATAGGTAGTATAAATACTTTTAAGTTTTTAACGTTTAGCAAATGTGATTATGCATCCTTCCAAATGTATTTGTGAATTTTGATTTTTATTCTGTGAAGTGTTTTCTGATTAATGAAGGATTAAAGCATAATAGAAAATCAACAAAGGGTTTTTTCTTTTATCCTACTTTATTTTCATTGTTGTGGGTATCTGGGATGTTAATCCTTTTTCCAGGCTACATTTTATTGGATGTTTTCACAGTACTATGTTGATTTCTTTATTTTAACTTTGTTGGGTAGTTTACATTCAAAGAATGTTCAAAATTGTCAAACTATTCCTTTTGTGGCTCTCTAGGTCTACTGTCCATAGAAGGCTCCCCTAAGAATTTAGAATATCTTTGTACTTCAGTTGTTACTTTAGTTTGCAATACAATTCGTCAACTCTTTCTTCTCTTTTATTATACGGGATAAAATGTAGATCTAATTTCCTTTAGCATTAACACACTCATAACCAGTTATTTTAATTAATTTTAAGCACTTTTATTTGGTAATTTTATATAATATCTTACTATTTACAGGGGATTGTCATTGGTCTGTTGGTATTCTTTTGGGCTTTGTTTTTGTTGTTGTTTGGCTCCCATACTGTGTGGTTCTCTTTACATTACTGTATAGGATGGCATCATTGGTAAGCATTTCCTGTTGCTCTTCTTTGAAACCTGACAGTTTTTCTCTTATTAGCAATTTTGTAATCAGTTTGGCATATTACATTAAAACTCTATTTTGACTTTGACTGAATATGCATGGGATGTATGAAATACTGTATGGAGAGTAACGTTCTTATTTCGATATGTTACAGAGGGAATTGTTCTCTTTACACACTTATCACAGCCCAGTTGTGCTTGCTTGTGTATAGGTAAACAATTACTCAGTTACTTCCAAATCAGATTATATTATGTCTCGATCTTTGAAATCAGTGATAAAATACCTAAATATTTTGATCATTGTTTTATTTGGTTTAGTTTCTTTTATTTTTGGAGGCAATATTTTAGATTGGGAAGGTATGCCAACGAGTAAGACAGATTCACTCTTCTCAAGACGCTCAACTCACAGTCTACTAGGGAAGATATTCAGTAGCTAAGTAGAATATTCAATATAGAAATGCTTTGGATAAGTATTACAAAATCATTGAGTAAATGTCACTTATTTCTGCACAGACAGTGATAACTTATGGCACTCTTAATGCGACGTTCTTTTAAAATACATAATATATAGTTTGGTCTGCAAAGTTTAAGGAAGATAGCATATTAAGAGAATAAAAGTTTACCATGGGGATCCATTAAAAGATTAAACACAGGTATGTGGGAGCAAACACATTTATAAAGTAGATGGCTTGTGGCAGGAGAGTGATTCATGCTATCCCTTGTGTAAAGTGGAGATTTAAAATTTCTTAGAAATGGAAGTGGTGTCTAGATAGCTGATCTAAATATAACCCCCTCCCTAGGGCATGGACAACTGAAAAAGTGAGTGAAGGGAGACATGGGACAGTGTAAGACATGAAAAAATATATATTATGAAGGGTATGGAAGGGAGAGTGGGGGGAGGGAGGCGAAAAAAACAAGAAGCTGATACCAAGGGCTCAAGTAGAAAGAAAATGTTTTGAGAATGATGATAGCAACACATGTACAAATGTGCTTGACACAATGGATGGATGGATGGATGGATGGATTCGGATAAGAGTTGTATGAGCATCCAATAAAGTGATTTATTAAAAAATATTTTTGAGCTTAGTGTTTGATAAAAACTGAAAATTAGAAGAAAATGAAATAGGAATCAGTAATAACAAAAGGGCTGGCTATTTAAACTTATTCACATGCTCTGAGCACAGTTTTCAAAAATATGTGTATATTAATGCTTCATTGACCTATGGTATTTAATAACATATTTTAAAATACATGAAAATTATTTGGAAAATTTGTTCATAGTCTAAAGCCATCCAGAGATTGCTTTTAGTTGTTGCTCGGTACAATCGAATTGCTTCCTGCTCACAGCGACACTGTGCACCAGACTCACAGTGCTTGTTAGGTTGGGACCCTTTGTTGCTGCCACTTTGTCACTCCATCGGGCTTCTCATCTTTGTCAGTGCCCTCAGACTTCACCAAATAGATGTCCTTCTCCACAAATTGGTTTATCCTGATCACGTGTTCAAAGTATGTACAATGAAGTCTGATCATGCTTGCATCTAGAGGGCATACTTTTAAGATTGATGTGTTGGTTCTCTTGGCAGTCCATCGCACTTTTCAATAGTCCTCACCAGCACTGTATTCAAATGTATCTATTCTTCTGTATTATTTATTACTGGGTAGATAACTCTCACCTGCATAAGAATCTGTTGAAATTGCCACAGCTTCAGTTAGGAACACCTTAGCCCTGAACGCGATGGCCTTGCATGTCCACCATTTTAAGGGGACTAGGGACAGGAGATTCGCCCAGTGCAGTACAATGTTTTACTTGTTTTGACTGCTGCTTCCATAAAAATTGCTGTGGATCCAAGCAAGATGAAATTCTTAACAAAATCACCATCTCTACATTTATCAGGATAATGTCTATTGGTCCAATTGTGATGGTTTGTTTTTTCTTTACATTAATTTGTCATCCACACAAAAGACTGCAGTCCTTAATCTTCATCAGCAAGTGCTCCCATCCTCCTCACTTGCAGCAAGCAAGGTTGTGTCAACCGCCGATCATAGGTTGCTAGCAAGCTTTCCTCCAATCCAAATACTTCATTCCTCTGTATGCAATCCACTTTCTCCTGTTATCTCCCAGCACGCAGATTCAACAAGGATGCTGAAAGATTACAGCCCTTGTGCTCACCTGCCCTGATTCTAAATGATTCCGTCTTCTCTCGTTCTGTTCAGATGATGGCCATTGGTCCGCGTGCGGCTTTCCCAAGAGCACAGCGACGTGCCCCGTAGTCCTCACTCGTGTTTACCTCCCCCTCCTCATGTGCAGCTCTAAGTTGAGGTGGCAGCTCTCCATCAGCTGTGTACGGATTGCCTTCTGACTTGAGGGGCTTACCTTCCTGCACTATAGCTCACCATGATCTCTTGCTGTTCATCGTTTTTCCGCATAGTTGCCAGTGTTCCATGACTGTTCATGACATTTTACGTTCCTAATAACTCTGAAGTGAATAGCCTTCACTTTGTTCTTAATTGGTCTTAGTCTGGAAGCTCCACTGAAAACTGTTCACCTTGAATGATGCTGCTGGTATGTGAACTACCCAGCCATAACTGTCAGCAGCTTTTCTTTCCTGGCTTCTTACTCACCTCCTGCTTTCTTCATGTATATTGCTTTGGGTGTCATGTATGTTGAGATGCTGGAAGATCCCGAGGTAAATCTCCCTAATTGTCTTCATTGTAATCCTCACTGTTGTTGCCATCATCATCTTCACCATGAGCAGTTAGTTTATTGATATACAGGAAGACCCTCGATTATGATCATCCAGCCTGTAAAACAACTCCTTGCCCTTTAACTACGTAAATGCCCTCATTTTGAAACGAGTAAACCAGCCCCAATTGCACTGAAATGCTTTATCTCATCGCCTTCACTTGTTGCACTGGCAGCTCTTTAATCATGAAGGAAGCTTATAACTTTCCCTTGGACAGCTAAATACAGACCGGTGCGCCTGCTCCGACTGACCTGGGAATTTTAAAGACACCATTAAGAGATGGTCTCCTTCATAACCCATGGGCTGCCAGCATTTAGTCACTGCCTAGATACATATTTCGATTATGCAGAATACATAATTTATAGCAACTTTTAATATTATAACACTTTTAGAGAGTAACAGTGATACTTTTATTGGATGTTAGAAACTCTCATTACATACATTAGTTTTCCAAGGGATAGCTGTTTTTAATTTTTTAAAATCATTTTATTAGGGGCTCATACAACTCTTTTCACAATCCGTACATACATCATTTGTGTCCAACACATTCGTACATATGTTGCCATCATCATTCTCAAAACATCTGCTTTCTAGTTGAGCCCTTGGTATCAGCTCCTCATTTTTCCCCGTCCTCCCTGCTTCCCCTCCCCCTGAACCCTTGATAATTTATAAATAATTAATAGTTTATCTTATCTTACACCATCCCACATCTCCCTCACCTAGTTCTCCGCTGTCCGTCCTCTAGGGAGGAGGTTATAGGTAGACCTTGTCATCTCTTCCCCACTTCTCCCTCATCTTCCCTTTATCCTGCCAATATTGCCACTCTTACCACTGATCCTAAGGGGGTCATCTGTCCTGGATTCCCTGTATTTTCAGTTCCTATCTGTGACAGTATACATTCTCCGATCCAGGTAAGGTAAAATTGGGATCATGATAGTGGGGGGAGGGGAAGCATTTAAGAATTAAAGGAAAATTGTATGTTTCACCTTTGCTATACTACACTCTGACTGGCTCGTCACGTCCCCACAGCCCTTCTGCTAGGAGACATCCAATCTCCCCCAGATGGGCCCTGGGTCCCCACTCTGCACTCCCCCTCATTCACAATGCTATGATTTTTTTTTCAGCACAACGTGCTTTCTCAACTTTTGTTAGGCCATGATTAATCTTTAATCTGCAAACTTAATTAAAGATGAAGAGAACCCTCTGGTATAGTGGCTACATGTTTGGCTGCTAACCACAAAGCTATCAGTTTGAAACTCCTAGCTGCTCTTCTGGAGAAAGACGAGGGCAACAGCCTGGGAAACCCAAGGAGGCAATTCTACCCCATTGTATAAGGTCATTATAAATTAAAAATGGCTCTGTGACATTGAGTTTGGTTTTGAGAGTAGTTGTTTCAGTAATAACACACAAGGACATGTGTCTAGAGATTATTCCTGCCACTCTTAGTAGTGCCCTAAATATTAGCTAGCAGTCATCAGTAGTGTTTAATACATGTTTGATGAATGTATAATTTAAAAATTAATAACTATAGTTTTATTGTCTTGTTTCATCGCTTATAAATTTGTGTCATATTAGAGAAACTGGAAATTCAGTGAATTAGACACTGACAATAAAATGGCTCATAAAGAAGCACATTTTGAGAACATTCAAAATCTGCCTTTCAGTTTTATTTTATTTTTTATCTAAATCCTGGTTTCAGGAATTGTAACAGCATTGCAAATATAGCCTTAATATTTTTGCAAACTGGATTATAATAATCTCACTGAATCTGCTTTAAATCTCCTTATTGGGTTTTTACCAACATGTATTTTATTAAAGGGTCTTCTTTGTTTTCTGATGGGTCTCCAGTCTTTGGTTTAAAGTTTGCCAGATGAAACATGTGGTGATCATCTCTTTACGTATTGCAAAAGTGAAAAGTCAGAGGATGTGCTTGAAAACACAAAACTCTGAGCCAGATCAGAGGAACAGCCACTGGTTTTAGGTTGATAGGTGACTGCTTAACTTTGTAGAAATGCTGCCCTTTCAGGAATGAAATTGAGAATAGATGGCTTAGACACATTTTGTACAAAACACTGCCAGGTCGAAATCTTTCCCAGTTTCCTCAGTTTGCAATCATTGCAGCAGACACTTCACCGCAGTTAAGTAGGATTGTCCAAAGACAACTCTGGGATTACTGCATCCTTCTGACACTTCTTAGTGCTTTGCAAATGCAAATTTTATGGAAAACATTTAATTCTGGAGTTCTCTCTTCAATCCCTGCCCTTTCCTAGATGGCCAAAGCCTAAACATTATTCTTTCTTAGTTGTGTTTTCTTCTAGAATCATGAGTAGTATTAATAATAATAGAGCACTAATTCAAATGTGTTTTTTTTACCCAGTAGGCAGGAAGTGAAAGATAATTCTCTAGCTACTTGTATTGTACTCATTTGGGAGAAATATTCCTATATGATTATGCTCTTAGCTATCTTCTGTTAAGACAACAGAATGTGTGTGAAAAAGAATTAGCATTATATATTAATGAAATCCCAAAAGTGATAAAATTGTTTATTGCAAAGTAAGATTCATTGTTGGCTATATGCTTCCAGTCTTCTGCCATGGACCAAAAGTGATTAAAATTAATTTGTATCGTAGCTATCTGCTCAGCCCTGTGGCCAGTGCAGGTTGTTGGGTGCTATCAGTGGTGATTCATAGGGAGGGAGCACACACAGGAACTTCATGGCCACCCTCAAAGGCTCACAACATTTCTCACATCGTTGAGCCTGGTGATTCTAATGATCTATTTGTCATAACTGTAAATGCCTATCTTCGGATATTCAAAAGAGCCACCATGAAATCCTTTCCTTTTAAATCATTTTTCTGTATGCAATTGCTTAAGAATTCATATTCCGAAGGCTTCTAAATTAGCCTGGGTGTGTGCAACACGTTATGACAGAGAAATGTTAAAAATAGCCTGAGACACATTTTCAGGATGTTCTACTGTAAAGAGCTGTGAGCCGTTAGCTGCCTTTCTATGATAACCCAGAAAGAGCCTCGAGACTAGAATTTTCACACTGACCTGTCCCTGCAGGCATAAGCTGGCTGGTTCAAGTGCAGACAGTTAACAAGTGCCTTTCAGCTTTATTTAGAAATTTATTGAGTGTGTTCTCCTTGAAATGAGGCTATCGCTATCGAGGGGACCACCCGACCTTCTGGCCTCCACTTTGACCTTTGTTTCTTGCCTGTCTTTTAAAAAGACTTTCTGCTTTCCTCTTGAGTGATGGTCTTGAGGTTCAACCACAGCTCACCAGGTCTGCTGTCAGTACTTGCCTTTTGTGTTGTGGAAAAAAGTACCTGCTGTGAACAAGTTGTTAGTTTTGTAAAATCCTATCATGAAATCTCCAGCTCATTTACCAACTACTGTTCTTCCACCAGTCTCCAACATTTGCATTCCAATCAACACTAATTATCAATGCATCCTGATCGCATGCGATCAATTTCCAAATGAAGTTTGTGGTAGAATTCTTCAATTTCTTCATCACTAGCTTTTGTGGTTGGTCCATACATTTGAATAATTGCTTATTGATTGGATTTCCTTGAAGCTGGATAGATATAATCCTGTAATTAACAGCATTGTACTTCATGATGGATGTAGTGAGATCCTTTCTGACAATGAATACCACACCATTCCTCTTGATTGTGTTTTTCCTGGTGTAGAAAATGAAATGACCTTCTGATTTTAAATTGCCAATACCAGTCCATTTCCATTTACTAATGCTTAGAGCATTGTTGTACATGCATTCCAGTTCATTTTTGAGCACTTCCACTTTTCTTACATTTATGCTTCACATATTCCAAGTTCCAATCATAGAAGACTGTTGCAGCTGTTTCGCTTTACCTTGAGTCCTGCGCCATGAGCAAATGAAGACAGCAAATGCTCCGCTCTTGCCGGCTTTCCTCCATTCACTTCCACGTAGTGGACTCCCATCCAAGAAAGCAGCTCCTCTGCAGTCACATTTTGAGGGCCCTCCCACCTGAGGGGTCCATCCACATGCAGTTTATCTGACAGTGTTCTGCTTCCTTTGTTCAGGCTTTCAACATGTGAGCCTGCTTTGAAGCTCTGTCCAAGGTTTTAAGCAGCTTCTTCCTCAAGAGTGGGAGTCTAGTCCCTCCTTAGTTGTGCTTGGGGTGGCCCTGCTGGCATTTGAAACACCAAAGACATAGCTTCCAGCATCACAACAACACAGAAGAGCCCACAGCATGACAAACTGGCAGACAAGTGGTGCATTTGAATTGAATTTGCATTTGAACTGGGGTGCTGGAGAAGGACAAACTGCTCTGTATTGAAATCAGTAAGACCAGAGTGCTCCTTAGAGGCAAGGATGACAAGACTTCCTCTTACATGCTCTGGACATGTAGTCACAAGACTAAAGTGGAAGGGTGGCAAAAAAGAGGAAGGGGTTCAGCCAAGTGGATTGGTTGACACCATGGCTTCATCAATGGGCTCAGGCGCAGGAACCATCGGGAGGGTGGTGCTGAACCATGCAGTGTTTTGTTCCGCTGTGCACAGGCTCACTATGTGTCACAGTGGACTGATGGCACAGAACAATACCGTCGACAACGACAGACAACAACCCCACCTTGCTTGCTGAAAGCGAGGAGAACTTGAAGCACCTGCTGATGAAGATCAAGGATGGCAGACTTCAGTATGGATTTCAATTCATTAAAAAAAACAAAAACCCAAAGTCTTAAAACTGCACTAATACATAATATCATGATAAATGGAGAAAAGATTGAAGTTATGAAGGATTTCATATTGCCCTTTTCCTTGCTTTGATCATGGAAGCCACAATCAAGATCTAAGGATATGTATTATATTAGGTCAATCTGCTGCACAAGACCTCTTTAGAGTGTTGCAAAGCAAGGGTATTATGTAGAGGCCCAAAGCATTGTCTCTTCAATCACCTCCTATGCAGTGACGTTCGACATTGAATAAGGAAGACCAAAGAAAAGTGATGCACTTGAGCCATGGTGTGGGAGAGTATTGACAGTACCAGGGACTGAAAGGACAAACACATCTGTCTTGAAGTGAGTACAGTCAGAGTTCTCCTTACAGAAGATGACGAGGCCTTGCCTCACATCCTTTGCACAGACCATCTGAGAGACCAGTCCCTGGAGAAGCACGTCATGCCTGGGACAGTGATGGGCAGTAAAAGAGGAAGGCCTCAAGGGCAGGCTGCCACAGTGCGTGCCTCAGGGAGCTCATAGGCACTCTGGTACGCACGGTGCAGGCTGGGCAATGTTACATTCTTTTGTACCCAGGGTCACAGGGCCAGAGCTGCCCCAAGGCAACTAGCCAATGCCACCCTACTAAGTAGTTCTAAAAAGTCCAACTATTTCAAGTACTCTGTGGCTTTTGAGGATGGTAAGCTCTTTTGGAGACCCATACATCATTGCTTCTCATTCTTCCTAATGCGGGGACCCTTTAATACACTTCCTCATGTTGTGGTGACCCCCTAACCTTAAAATTATTTTTGTTGTGACTTCATAACTATAATTTTGCTACTGTTTTAAATCAGGCGGCCCCTGTGAAAGGGTCATTTGACCTCCAAAGGGGTTGCATCTCAGGTTGAGAACTGCTCTTGTAGGTAGTGTGGCTTCAAAGCCAGCAGATTTGTAGACTCTGCTGCCAAATGTTGACATCAGCAGTTATAAGGGTGAAATATCTTAATGTTACGTCTAAATGTGTGAGAATGGTGACATCATTTAACATCATTCTGTGAGACTGATCCACTTTCTTTGAAAAGTACCCACTTGTGTTTGTCTCCTTGGGTTTCCTAGAGACTCAGAGTGTAGTCGTTCATGATATCTAATCCATATACTCTAGCGTTCTCCTTAATGTTTTAATTCAGTGTGAACTCACAGCATATAGGTTGACCATTTTCTTAACATATCCTTGAAAGAAATGCAGACTAATCCTGTCTTCCAGTTTGACCGCAGAAATGGCAAGTACATGGTGATCAGAGCAGGAATTAATCCACTTGTAGTCTATGCTTACTTCGCATTCTCTGTGGAAAATCCATCTCTCTGATCTCTTTTTGTTCTATACCATTATATTGCATCTTTATTTAAAAGCACTGTTATGAGAATTTTCAATGTTATTATTCCTTAGTTTGGGAATTCCATAATCTTATCAATGGTCAATAGATATTTGGCAGATTGGAAAATAAATATAACTAATCATTTACTTGTGCAAGAGTATCCAAGAACTCTGCTGTTTGCCAGCCACAGTACTGAATATTAAAAAAACAATATGGTCTGTAATCCCCTAGTTATTTATTCAGCCAAAGTAGAATGAGGTAGTTGTAAAAATGTGGCTCTTAGATAAAATCTGTTTTCACTACTTCCTGGGAGAAGTTCTGCCTCTGTGTAATTCCTAGCATTCACCTGAACACCACTGCGGTCATGTCTGAACACGACTGGTTATTGCCCCAAAGAGAATGGTCATTGCAATTGGGTGCAAATTGTTTGGAATTATATAGGTTGTTTGTGATTATAAATTCTCAAATCCACTTTTGTTTCTTCATTTTACTTTAATTTTGACAGTCACTCTGTTGATCCTCACTATTTTCTAGAAGTTCACTGCTGTCTAGCTTTCCTTTTCTTTGTACAAGGAGCACTTACCTCAGTCTACTGAATGCCTTTTACTTTCCTGATTGATAAGAGCCTTGGCTATAAAGCGAGGAAGAATTGGAATTATCACTCCATGAATTGGTTTTAGGGATAAAAACAAGCCACAGCATATTGGTCTAGTCAACACCCTTCATCGGTCTCAGCACATGTTCCATGGCTGTGGTTGTTAGTATGCACGCCTGCCCAGCCTGTACTGACAGCCACTTCACAATCACTAGACATCATATTTATTTCCTGTCTATCATCTCACAATTCACCACATTCATCGATTTCTTTCACACAAGCATCCAGACACTGCGTGAAAAGTGTTGTGTTGCTAATTTGAAGGTCAGTGGGTAACACCCACCAGCCCTCCTCTGGATCCCTATAGAGCAAGGGTTCTCAAACTGGGCCGTGACCTACTTTGGGTTTGGACGATCCTTTCACAGGGGCACCCAATTCATAACAGTAGCAAAATGACAGTGATGAAGTAGCAATGAAAATGTTATGGTTGGGGGCCACCACCACACGGGGACCTGTGTGACAGGGTCTCGGCGTCAGGAAGGTGGAGAAGCGCTGCTCTTGGACCTCTTTTTCGTGATGGTTGATTTAAGAGAACAGCAGGCGGGTGTGAAATTCTGTTTCCTGCTTTGTAAAAATGCCACAGAAACTGTTGTGACGTTGAACACAGCTTCCAACGGCAGCGCTATGGGAAAAACTCAAGTGTCTGAGTGGGTTTCTCATTTCAAAGAAGGTGGAGTATTGAATGATGACAAACCCCATTCTGGATGTCTTTTAACATCCCAAATGGATGCAAATGTCGACTCCTAGTACCTTTGGAGTTCCTTCCACCAGGTCAGACTGCTAATCAAACTTTCTACTTAGAGATTCTGAAAAGGTGGCATAAAACGTAACCATAAAAGGTGACCAAAAACGGCTTTATTTGTGGCAGACGGGGGACTGGTTTTTCCACCACAACAATGCACCTGCTCATACAGTCATCTCAGTGTGCTGGTTTTGGGCAAAAACAACATGCCTCTCTTGCCCCATGCACCTAACTCACCTGACCTCACTCCCTGTGACTACTTTTTGTTTCTGAGAATTTAGAGGGACATGAAAGGACAGTGATTTGATGACATAGAAGAGGTGAGGGAACAAAAATGAGGGAAGTGCTATCAACTATCCAAACAGATGAGTTGGAAAATGTTTCCAAGAATGGAATCACAGATTTGAAAAATGTATTACGTATAATGTAGAACACTTTGAAGGTGATAAGTTTGTGTTGTGAAAAAAAAATTAAATACATAGCTTTGAAAAAAAATCACTTTGAAGGATACACAAAAAATCTCCTTTCAATTCTATTGCAATGAATTAGAAAGGCATATTTAAAATAAGGAATATATGGATATAGAAATCAATACAGGAGTTATTAAAAGTAATTATGCATTACTTTATATTGTCTTGTAATATATCTCTAGCTCAAAATGGAGATTCATAGAGCCCCTTATGATAATCATTTTCCTTAACAAACAAATATCCAATAACAACAACAAAAGGATCTACTCATAATTTTCTTCCAGAATTTATCAAATCTACTTTTGGTCTCTTATTTATCCAAGGTAGCAGTGCTATCTTGTTTAAGAGGTTCAAAGATAATTGGAACATGATCGATAATTAACAGCTTATGATAGTTTTTGCTTGCAGTGAAACTATAGAAGGTTACATTTTTCAGTTTGAAGAGGTGATGTTTTGAAGTGAGAGGAAAGGAAAACAAGGAGAGGGATCAATTCAAACTAAGCCAAACTTTGGCTTGGGTGGTAAATCTTCACATCTTGGGAGATGATTTTAAATACATCATGTACGCTGTTAATTGCATTCGATTTGGACTACCCTGTGTGGAATGCTTGAAATATTCTCATAGGGAATGGAGTGTCAGTGAAAAGGCTCTCACTGTTCTGGTGGTAAGAAAACATCAGATTAGGAAAATCGGACTGAGTGGAATTTTGCCAAAGCCTATTGGATATTGTTTAAAGATAAAAGTGCAGGCCGACTCAGGAGTTACGAAATAGCACCGTGCCCTCCAGAATCAAACCACATTTGATTAGCAGATTGGATTCTTCCTTTCTAGACTGAGACTGATCTGGAATGGAGTTGATTCAGGCATCTGAGTGAAGGGAGGCAGCGAGCCGTGGCTGCTCAGGTGCTTCACCCCATTAGAGTTTAGGATTAACGGAAGTTCGGCATCAAATTTCCATGTCACTTAGGTTGGAGTCTGGGCTGCCCCAAAGGGGGAAAATAGATTTCAGTAAGGTAGAACATATGTTAGGACTGCAGTCTTGATCGGGCAACTGCAGGCCAGGCTAATGGTCCCCGAGGAGAACCACGCTTGAGCGTCAGAAGGTGTTCCGTTTGCTCGCTGAACACACTCGCCATTAGCGGGACGTTCTTGGGAAGACTGTCAGAAATGCCAAGCAGAAAGAAAGAACAGGCGAAGATTAGTTGACTCTGCATTCCAAGTCACCAATGTATTGGAAGTTAATTGCAGACGCCTAGGGCAGATCATGAATTTTATCCAT
>NW_027458607.1:0-69112 GCF_050624435.1 Tenrec ecaudatus | reverse complement strand
GGCTCAGGTTAGGGCAGCCCTAGGCTTAGGTTAGGGCAGCCCTAGGCTTAGGCTAGGGCAGCCCTAGGTTTAGGATAGGGCACCCCTAGGCTTAGGCTAGGGCACCCCTAGGCTTAGGCTATGGCTAGGGCTTCCGTAGCCTAAGACTAGGGCACCCCTAGTCTTAGGCTAGGGCACCCGTAGGCTTAGGCTAGGGCAACCCTAGACTTAGGTAGGGAACCCCTAGGCTTAGGTTAGGGCACCCCTATGCTTAGGCTAGGCGCCCCTAGACTTAGGCTAGGGCACCCATAGGCTTTGGCTGGGGCACCCCTAGGATTAGACTAAGGCTAGGGCTCCCCTTGCCTAAGGCTATGGTACCCCTAGGCTTAGGCTAGGACACCCCTAGACTTAGGCTAGGGCACCTCTAGGCTTAGGCTAGGGCACCCCTAGGCTTAGGCTAAGGCTAGGGCTCCTCTAGCCTAACGCTAGGGCACCCCTAGGCTTGGGCTAGGGCACCCCTAGGCTTAGGCTAGGGCACCCCTAGGCTTAGCCTAGGGCACCCAAAGGCTTCGGCTAGGGCACCCCTAGGCTTAGGATAGGGCACCCCATGGCATAGGATAGGGCACCACTAGGCTTAGGCTAGGGCCGCACTAGGCTTAGGCTAAGGCTTGGGCTCCCCTAGCCTAAGGCTAGGGCACCCCTAGGCTTAGGCTAGGGCACCCCTAAGCTTAGGATAAGGCTAGGGCTCCACTAACCTAAGGCTAGGGCACAACTAGGCCTAGGCTAGGGCACCCCTAAGCTTAGGCTAAGGCTAGGGCTCCACTAGACTAAGGCTAGGGCACCCCAAGGCTTAGGCTAGGGCACCCCTAGGCTTAGGCTAGGGCAGCCCTAGGCTTAGGCTAGGGAACCCCTAGGTTTAGGCTAGGGCGCCCCAAGGCTTAGGCTAAGGCTAGGGCTCCCCTAGCCTAAGGCTAGGGCACCCCAAGGCTTAGGCTAGGGCACCCCTAGGCTTAGGCTAGGGCAGCCCTAGGCTTAGGCTAAGGCTAGGGCTCCCCTAGCCTAAGGCTAGGGCACCCCTAAGTTTAGGCTAGGGCAACTTCTGGCTTAGGCTAGGGCACCCCTAGTCTTAGGCTAGGGCACCGCATGGCTTATGATAGGGCACCCCTTGGCTTAGGCTAGGGCACCCCTAGGCTTAGACTAAGGCTAGGGCTCCCCTAGCCTAAGGCTAGGGCACCCCTAGGCTTAGGCTAGGCACCCCTAGACTTAGGCTAGGGCACACCTAGGCTTAGGCTGGGGCACCCCTAGGCTTAGGCTAGGGCACCCCTAGGCTTAGGCTGGGGCACCCCTAGGCTTAGGCTAAGGCTAGGGCTCCCCTATCCTAAGGCTAGGGCACCCCAAGACTTAGGCTAGGGCACCCCTAGGCTTAGGCTAGGGCACCCCTAGGCTTAGGCTTGGGCACCCCTAGGCTTATTCTAGGGCACCCCAAGGCTTCAGCTAAGGCGAGGACTCCCCTAGCCTAAGGCTAGGGTACACCTAGGCTTAGGCTAGGGCACCCCTAGACTTAGGCTAGGGTACCCCTAGGCTTTGGCTAGGGCAACCCTAGGCTTCGGCTAAGGCTAGGGCTCCTCTAGCCTTACGCTAGGGCACCCCTAGGCTTAGGCTAACGCTAGGGCTCCACTAGACTAAGGCTAGGGCACCCCGAGCCTTTGGCTAGGGCACCCCTAGGCTTAGACTAGGACAACCCTATGCTTAGGCTTGGGCACCCCGAGGCTTAGGCTAGGGCACCCCTAGGCTTAGGCTAAGACTAGGGCTCCCCAAGTCTAAGGCCAGGGCACCCCTAGGCTTAGGTTAGGGCACCCCTAGGCTTAGGCTAGGACACCAATAGGCTTAAACTAAGGCAACCCTAGACTTAGGCTAAGGCTAGGGCCCCCTAGCCTAAGGCTAGGGCACCACCAGGCTTAGGCTTGGGCACCCCTAGGCTTAGGCTAGAGCACCCCTAGGCTTAGGCTAGGGCACCCCTAAGCTTAGGCAAGGACACCCTTAGGCTTAAGTTAAGGCTAGGTCTCCCCTTGCCTAACCCTAGGGCACCCCTAGGCTTAGACTAGGGCACCCCTAAGCTTGGGCTAGGGCACCCCTAGGCGTAGGCTAGGGCACCCCTAGGCGTAGGCTAGGGCACCCCTAGGCTTAGGCTAAGGCTAGGGCTCAGCTAGCCTAAGGCTAGGGCACCCCTAGGCTTAGGCTAGGGTAACCTAGGCTTAGGGTAGGGCAACTCTAGGCTTAGGCTAGGGCACCCCTACGTTTAGGATAGGGCACCCCTAGGCTTAGGCTAATGCTAGGGATCCATTAGACTAAGGCTAAGGCACCCCTAGCCTTAGGCTAGGGCACCCCTAGGCTTAGGCTAGGGCACCCCTAGGCTTAGGCTAGGGCACCCCTAGGCTTAGGCTAGGGCACCCCTAGGCTTAGGCTAGGGCACCCCTAGGCTTAGGCTAGGGCACCCCTAGGCTTAGGCTAGGGCACCCCTAGGCTTAGGCTAGGGCAACCATAGGCTTAGGCTAAGGCTATGGCTCCCCTAGCCTAAGGCTCGGGCACCCCTAGGCTTAGGCTAGGGCACCCCTAGGCTTAGGCTCGGGCACCCCTAGGGTTAGGCTAAGGTTAGGGCTCCCCTAGCCTAAGGCTAGGGCACCACTAGGCTTAGGCTAGGGCACCCCTAGGCTTAGGCTAGGGCAGTCCTAGGCTTAGGCTAAGGCAAGGGCTCAGCTAGCCTAAGGCTAGGGCACCCCTAGTTTTAGGCTAGGGCAACCCTAGGCTTAGGGTAGGGCACACCTAGGCTTAGGCTAGGGCACCCCTAGGCTTTGGCTAGGGCACCACTAGGCTTAGGCTAGGGCAACCATAGGCTTAGGCTAAGGCTATGGCTCCCCTAGCCTAAGGCTCGGGCACCCCTAGGCTTAGGCTAGGGCACCCCTAGGCTTAGGCTCGGGCACCCCTAGGGTTAGGCTAAGGTTAGGGCTCCCCTAGCCTAAGGCTTGGGCACCACTAGGCTTTGGCTAGGGCACCCCTAGGCTTAGGCTAGGGCAGTCCTAAGCTTAGGCTAAGGCAAGGGCTCAGCTAGCCTAAGGCTAGGGCACCCCTAGTTTTAGGCTAGGGCAACCCTAGGCTTAGGGTAGGGCACCCCTAGGCTTAGGCTATGGTATCCCCAGGCTTAGGCTAGGGCACCCATAGGCTTAGGATAAGCCTAGGGCTCCCCTAACGTAAGGCTAGGACACCCTTAGGCTTAGGGTAGGGCACCCCTAAGCTTAGGATAGGGCACCCCTAGGCTTAGGCTTGGGCACCCCTAGGCTTACGCTAAGGCAACCCTAAGCTTAGGCTAGGGCACCCCTAGTCTTTGGCTAGGGCACCCCTAGGCTTAGGCTAAGGATAGGCCTCCGCTAGCCTAAGGCTAGGGCACCCCTTGGCTTAGGATAGGGCACTCCTACACTTTGGCTACGGCACCCCTAGGCTTAGCCTAAGGCTAGGGCTCAGCTAGCCTAAGATTACGGCACCCCTAGGCTTAGGCTAGCGCACCCCTAGGCTTAGGGTAGGGCACCACTAGGCTTAGGCTAGGGCTCCCCTAGGCTGAGGCTAAGGCTAGGGCTCAGCTAGCCTAAGGCTAGGGCACCCCTAGGCTTAGGCTAGGGCACCCCTAGGCTTAGGCTAAGGCTTGGGCTCCACTAGACTAAGGCTAGGGCACCCCTAGCCTTAGGCTAGGGCACCCCTAGGCTTAGGATAGGGCACCCGTAGGCTTGGGCTAGGGCACCCCTAGGCTTAAGCTAGGGCACCGCTAGGCTTAGGCTAAGCTAGGGCTCCTCTATCATAACGCTAGGGCATCCCTAGGCTTGGGCTAGGGCACCCCTAGGCTTAGGCTAGGGCACCCCTAGGCTTAGACTAAGGCTAGGGCTCCACTAGACTAAGGCTAGGGCACCCCTAGCCTTAGCCTAGGGCACCCCTAGGCTTAGGCTAGGTCACCCCTAGGCTTAGGCTAGGACACCCTTATGCTTAGGCTAAGGCTAGGGCTAACCTAGCCTAAGGCTAGGGCACCCCTAGGCTTAGGCTAGGGCAACCCCCGGCTTAGGCAAGGGCACCCCTAGGCTTAGGCTAGGGCACCCCATGACTTAGGATAGGGCACCCCTAGGCTTAGGCTAAGGCGAGGGCTCCACTAGACTATGGCTAGGGCACCCGTAGCCTTAGGCTAGGGCACCCCTAGGCTTAGGCTAGGGCAACCCTTGGCTTATGCTAGGGGACCCCTAGGCTTAGGCTAAGGTACCCCGAGGCTTAGGCTAGGGCACCCCTAGGCTTAGACTAAGGCTAGGGGACCCCAAGGCTTAGGCTAAAGCACCCCTAGGCTTAGGCTAGGGCACCCCTAGGCTAAGGCTAAGGCACCCCTATGCTCAGGCTAGGGCACCCCTACACTTAGGCTAGGGCACCCCTAGGCTTAGGTTAAGGATAGGCATCCCCTAGCCTAAGGCTAAGGCACCCTTAAGGTTAGGCTAGGGCACCCCTAGGCTTAGGCTAGGGAACCCCTAGGCTTAGGCTAGGGCACCCCTTGGTTTAGGCTAAGGCTAGGGTTCCCCTAGCCTAAGGCTAGGGCACCCCTAGGCTTAGGTTAGGGCACTCCTAGTCTTAGGCTAGGGCACTCCTAGGCGTAGGCTAGGGCACACCTAGGCTTAGGCTCAGGCTAGGGCTCCCCTAGTCTAAGGCTAGGGCACCCCGAGGCTTAGGCTAGGCTACCCCTAGGCTTAGGCTAGGGCACCCCTAGGCTTAGGCTAGGGCACCCCTAGGCTTAGTCTAGGGCACCCCTAGGCTAAGGCTAGGGCAGCCCTAGGCTTAGGCTAGGGCAGCCCTAGGCTTAGGCTAGGGCACCCCTAAGCTTAGGCTAGGGCACCCCTAGGCTTAGGCTGGGGCACCCCTAGGCTTAGGCTAAGGCTAGGGCTCCTCTAGCCTAACGCTAGGGCATCCCTAGGCTTGGGCTAGGGCACCCCTAGGCTTAGGCTAGGGCACCCCTAGGCTTAGGCTAGGGCACCCCAAGGCTTCGGCTAAGGTGAGGACTCCCGTAGCCTAAGGTTAGGGTACACCTAGGCTTAGGCTAGGGCACCCCTAAGCTTAGGCTAAGGCTAGGGCTCCACTAGCCTAAGGCTAGGGCACCCCTAGGCTTAGGCTAGGGCACACCTAAGCTTAGGCTAAGGCTAGGGCTTCACTAGACTAAGGCTAGGGCACCCCTAGCCTAGCCTAGGGCACCCCTAGGATTAGGCTAGGTCACCAATAGGCTTAGGCTAGGGAACCCCTAGGTTTAGGCTCGGGGGCCCCAAGGCTTAGGCTAAGGCTAGGGCTCCCCTAGGCTAAGGCTCGGGCACACCTAGGCTTAGACTAGGGCACCCCGAGGCTTAGGCTATGGCAACCTTACGCTTAGGCTAGGGAACCCCTAGGCTTAGGATAGGGCACCCCATGGCTTAGGATAGGGCACCCCTAGGCTTAGGCTAGGGCCGCACTAGGCTTAGGCTAAGGCACCCCTAAACTTAGGCTAAGGCTAGGCCTCCCCTAGCCTAAGGCTAGGGCACCCCTAGGCTTAGGCTAGGCACCCCTAGGGTTAGGCTGGGGCACCCTTAGGCTTAGGCTAGGGCACCCCTAGGCTTAGGCTGGGGCAGCCCTAGGCTTAGGCTAAGACTAGGGCTCCCCTAGCCTAATGCTAGGGCATCCCTAGGCTAGGGCTAGGGCACCCCTAGGCTTAGGCTTGGGCACCCCTAGGCTTAGGCTAGGGCACCCCAAGGCTTGAGCTAAAGCGAGGACTCCCCTAGCCTAAGGCTAGGGTACACCTAGGCTTAGGCTAGGGCACACCTAGGCTTAGAATAGGGCACCCCTAAGCTTAGGCTAAGGCTAGGGCTCCACTAGACTAAGGCTAGGGCACCCCTAGCCTTAGCTTAGGGCACCCCTAGGCTTAGGCTAGCTCACCCCTAGTCTAGACTAGGGCGCCCCAAGGCTTAGGCTAAGGCTAGGGCTCCCCTAGCCTAATGCTAGGGCACCCCTAGGCTTAGGGTAGGGCACCCCTAGGCTTAGGCTAGGACACTCGTAGGCTTAGGCTAGGGTACCCCTAGGCTTAGGCTAGGGCACCCCTAGGCTTAGGCTAAGGCTAGGGCTCCCCTAGCCTAAGACTAGGGCACCCCTAGGCTTACTGTAGGGCAACCCTAGGCTTAAGCTAGGGCAGGGCACCCCTAGGCTTAGGCTAGGGCACCCCATGGCTTAGGATAGGGCACCCCTAGGCTTAGGCTAAGGCTAGGGTTCCACTAGACTAAGGCTAGGGCACCCCTAGCCTTAGGCTAGGGCGCCCCTAGGCTTAGACTAGGGCAACCCTAGGCTTAGGCTTGGGCACCCCGAGGCTTAGGCTAGGGCACCCCTAGGCTTAGGCTAAGACTAGGGCTCCCCTAGTCTAAGGATAGGGCACCCCTAGGATTAGGCTAGGGCACCCCTAGGCTTACGCTAGGACACCACTGGGCTTAAGCTAAGGCACCCCTAGGCTTAGGCTAAGGCTTGGGCCCCCTAGCCTAAGGCTAGGGCACCCCTAGGCTTAGGCTAGGGCACCCCTAAGCTTAGGCTAGGGCACCCTTAGGCTTAGGCTAAGGCTAGGGCTCCCCTTGCCTAACCCTAGAGCACCCCTAAGCTTAGACTAGGGCACCCCTAAGCTTGGGCTAGGGCACCCCTAGTCTTAGGCTCGGGCACCCCTAGGCTTAGGCTAAGACTAGGGCTCCCCTATCCTAAGGATAGGGCACCCCTAGGCGTAGGCTAGGGCACCCCTAGGTTTAGGCTAAAGCTAGGGCTCAGCTAGCCTAAGGCTAGGGCACCCCTAGGCTTAGGATAGGGCAACCTAGGCTTAGGGTAGGGCACCTCTAGGCTTAGGCTAGGGCAACCCTAGGTTTAGGCTAGGGCACCCCTAGGCTTAGGCTAGGGCACCCCTAGGCTTAGGCTATGGCATCCCTAGGCTTAGGCTAGGGCACCCCTAGGCTTAGGCTAGGTCACCCCTATACTTACGCTAGGGAACCCCTAAGTTTAGGCTAGGGCGCCCCAAGGCTTAGGCTAAGGCTAGGGCTCCACTAGACTAAGGCTAGGGCACCCCTAGCCTTAGGCTAGGGCACCCATAGGCTTAGGCTAAAGCAACCCTAGGCTTATGCTAGGGCACCCCTAGGCTTAGGGTAGGGCACCCCTAGGCTTAGGCTAGGGTACCCCTATGCTTAGGCTAAGGCTAGGGCTCCCCTAGACAAAGGATAGGGCACCCCTAGGCTTAGGCTGAGGCGTGGGCTACACTAGACTAAGGCTAGGGCACCCCTAGCCTTAGGCTATGGCACCCCTAGGCTTAGGCTAGGGCAACCCTTGGCTTATGCTAGGGCACCCCTAGGCTTGGGCTAGGGCACCCCAAGGCTTAGGATAGGGCACCCCTAGGCTTAGGCTAGGGCACCCCAAGGCTTCGGCTAAGGCGAGGACTTTCCTAGCCTAAGGCTAGGGTACCCCTAGGCTTAGGCTAGGGCACCCCTAGGTTTAGGCTAGGGCACCCCTAGGCTTAGGCTAAGGCTAGGGCTCCACTAAACTAAGGCTAGGGCACCCCTAGGCTTAGGCTAGGGCACCCCTATGCTTAGGCTAGGGCATCCCTAGGCTTAGGCTAGGGCACCCCTAGGCTTAGGCTAAGGCTAGGGCTCCCCTAGCCTAAGGCTAGGACACCCCAAGGCTTAGGGTAGGGCACCCCTAGGCTTAGGCTAGGGCACCCCTAGACTTAGGCTTTTGCACCCCTAGGCTTCCGCTAGGGCAACCCTAAGCTTAGGCTAGGGCACCCCTAGGCTTAGGCTGGGGCACCCCTAGGCTTAGGCTAAGGCTAGGGCTCCCCTAGCCTAAGGCTAGGGTACCCCTAGGCTTAGGCTAGGGCACCTCAAGACTTAGGCTAGGGCACCCCTAGGCTTAGGCTAGGGCACCCCTAGGCTTAGGCTAAGGCTAGGGCTCCTCTAGCCTAATGCTAGGGCATCCCTAGGCTAGGGCTAGGGCACCCCTAGGCTTAGGCTTGGGCACCCCTAGGCTTAGGCTAGGGCACCCCAAGGCTTGAGCTAAAGCGAGGACTCCCCTAGCCTAAGGCTAGGGTACACCTAGGCTTAGGCTAGGGCACCCCTAGGCTTAGAATAGGGCACCCCTAAGCTTAGGCTAAGGCTAGGGCTCCACTAGACTAAGGCTAGGGCACCCCTAGCCTTAGCTTAGGGCACCCCTATGCTTAGGCTAGCTCACCCCTAGTCTTAGGCTAGGAAACCCCTAGGTTTAGACTAGGGCGGCCCAAGGCTTAGGCTAAGGCTAGGGCTCCCCTAGCCTAAGGCTAGGGCACCCCTAGGCTTAGGGTAGGGCACCCCTAGGCTTAGGCTAGGACACTCGTAGGCTTAGGCTAGGGTACCCCTAGGCTTAGGCTAGGGCACCCCTAGGCTTAGGCTAAGTATAGGGCTCCCCTAGCCTCAGACTACGGCACCCCTAGGCTTACTGTAGGGCAACCCTAGGCTTAAGCTAGGGCAGGGCACCCCTAGGCTTAGGCTAGGGCACCCCATGGCTTAGGATAGGGCACCCCAAGGTTAGGCTAAGGCTAGGGCTCCACTAGACTAAGGCTAGGGCACCCCTAGCCTTAGGCTAGGGCGCCCCTAGGCTTAGACTAGGGCAACCCTAGGCTTAGGCTTGGGCACCCCGAGGCTTAGGCTAGGGCACCCCTAGGCTTAGGCTAAGACTAAGGCTCCCCTAGTCTAAGGATAGGGCACCCCTAGGATTAGGCTAGGGCACCCCTAGGCTTAGGCTAGGACACCACTAGGCTTAAGCTAAGGCACCCCTAGGCTTAGGCTAAGGCTTGGGCCCCCTAGCCTAAGGCTAGGGCACCCCTAGGCTTAGGCTAGGGCACCCCTAAGCTTAGGCTAGGGCACCCTTAGGCTTAGGCTAAGGCTAGGGCGCCCCTTGCCTAACCCTAGAGCACCCCTAGGCTTAGACTAGGGAACCCCTAAGCTTGGGCTAGGGCACCCCTAGTCTTAGGCTCGGGCACCACTAGGCTTAGGCTAAGACTAGGGCTCCCCTAGCCTAAGGATAGGGCACCCCTAGGCGTAGGCTAGGGCACCCCTAGGCTTAGGCTAAGGCTAGGGCTCAGCTAGCCTAAGGCTAGGGCACCCCTAGGCTTAGGATAGGGCAACCTAGGCTTAGGGTAGGGCACCTCTAGGCTTAGGCTAGGGCACCCCTAGGTTTAGGCTAGGGCACCCCTAGGCTTAGGCTAAGGCTAGGGCTCCACTAGCCTAAGGCTAGGGCACCCCTAGGCTTAGGCTAGGGCACCCCTAGGCTTAGGCTAGGGCACCCCTAGGCTTAGGCTAGGGCATCCCTAGGCTTAGGCTAGGGCACCCCTAGGCTTAGGCTAAGGTTGGGCTCCCCTAGCCTAAGGCTAGGACACCCCAAGGCTTAGGGTAGGGCACCCCTAGGCTTAGGCTAGGGCACCCCTAGGCTTAGGCTTTTGCACCCCTAGGCTTCCGCTAGGGCAACCCTAAGCTTAGGCTAGGGCACCTCTAGTCTTAGGCTAGGGCACCCCTAGGCTTAGGCTAAGGCTAGGGCTCCACTAGACTAAGGCTAGGGCACCCCTAGGCTTAGGCTAGGGCACCCCTAGGCTTAGGCTATGGCATCCCTAGGCTTAGGCTAGGGCACCCCTAGGCTTAGGCTAAGGCTAGGGCTCCCCTAGCCTAAGGCTAGGACACCCCAAGGCTTAGGGTAGGGCACCCCTAGGCTTAGGCTAGGGCACCCCTAGGCTTAGGCTTTTGTACTCCTAGGCTTCTGCTAGGGCAACCCTAAGCTTAGGCTAGGGCACCCCTAGTCTTAGGCTAGGGCACCCCTAGGCTTAGGCTAAGGCTAGGGCTCCCCTAGCCTAAGTCTAGGGCTCAGCTAGCCTACGGCTAGGGCACCCCTTGGCTTAGGCTAGGGCACTCCTAAGCTTGGGCTACGGCACCCCTAGGCTTAGGCTAGGGCACCCCTAGGCTTAGGCTAAGGCTAGGGCTCAGCTAGCCTAAGGTTAGGGCTCAGCTAGCCTAAGGCTAGGGCACCCCTAGGCTTAGGCAAGGGCACCCCTAGGCTTAGGCTAGGGCACCCCTAGGCTTGGGCTCAGGCACCCCTAGGCTTAGGCTAGGGCACCCCTAGGCTTAGGCTAGGGTACCCCTAGGCTTAGCATAGGGCACCCCTAAGCTTAGGCTAAGGCTAGGGCTCCACTAAACTAAGGCTAGGGCACCCCTAATCTTAACCTAGGGCACCCCTAGGCTTAGGCTAGGTCACCCCTAGACTTACGCTAGGGAACCCCTAGGTTTAGGCTAGGGCGCCCCAAGGTTTAGGCTAAGGCTAGGGCTCAACTAGACTAAGGCTAGGGCACCCCTAGCCTTAGGCTAGGGCACCCATAGGCTTAGGCTAAAGCAACCCTAGGCTTATGCTAGGGCACCCCTAGGCTTAGGGTAGGGCACCCCTAGGCTTAGCATAGGGAACCCCTAAGCTTAGGCTAAGGCAAGGGCTCCACTAGACTAAGGCGAGGGCACCCCTAGCCTTAGCCTAGGGCACCCCTAGGCTTAGGCTAGGTCACCCCTAGGCTTAGGCTAGGGTACCCCTGATCCCTTTGGGACCACTTGATCACACAGGCTGGTGTGTTCTTCCATGTGGACTTTGTTGCTTCTGAGCTAGATGGCCGCTTGTTTATCTTCACCTTTTCATTTATTTCTGCTCTATTCTTTAATATTTATTGTCTTCTGGTGACTGATGTTTTACTTAGCTCTTTTTTGTTCTAATTGTTGAAGGTTTGTGTTACCATGCTGACTTTTGCTTTATTTTTTGATATCTTCATATATTGTTCATAACGTGTGTTCTTAGTATTGCTTCTGAAGTATACTAAAGCTTTTGGTATGCTTATTTTTGTTTTTGTAAGGAATCTAAAATCTTAATCCCTACCATTTCCAAGTAATTTAATGCACACAATTGCTCATTTTCCATGTTAGATTTTATTCTTTTATCTTCCTATTGTTCATATATAATTTAATAATGCGGTGAAGTAAAATTTATTTGTAATATCACAATTTTTAAAAATGTATTAAAGCTAGCATTGTAGCCTAACGTATGGTTTATTCTGAAGAATGGTACATATGAACATGAGAAGAAGGTACATTGACGTTTTCCCAGATAGTATGTTTCCTACATGTCTAAGAGGTCAGTAATTGTGGTATTTAGTTCTTCTGTTACTGTATTGATTTATTATCCAGTTGATATTTAGTGTTGTTCTGTCAAACCCAGTGTGGATGTATTTAACTCTATTACTGTAAAATTATGTAGTTCTATCTTTAAGTCTATAAGAGCTTGATTAATATATTTTGAGGGTCTGCCACGAAATTAATATATACTTATTACTATTTTTCATCTTGCTCTTTTGTTCCTTTTATCATATAATGCCCTTATTTGTCTCTCATTAAAGATTTGGTCCTATTTTATTATTAATTTGTATAGCCAGTAACACATTTTAAAATTGTAATTGATTAATATTGCTACCCTTGCTTTTTAAATTTCCATTTTCTTGATATATTTTCTTCTACCTTTGATTTTTAGATTATATTTGTCTTTATGTCTTAATTGTGTTTCTTTTTTTTTTCACAGTTGAGCTTGCTTTATGGGTGGCATGCTGGCTGGGTTGTGGGGGCAGGGCAAAGACTCAGACTGAGCTTATCAAGGGACTGGGGCATGGCGTCCTAGCTGGTGCCAGGATGGGATCAACTCCTTCAGGACGGAGGGGCTATGAGAAGAGGCGGCAGAGAGAGCGAGGAGAGGTGGGGAAGGAGGGAGGGGTGACAAGGGGATGGGGTAGGAAGAGAGACAAAGGGAAGGCAAGGAGGAGACAAAAAGCAGGGCCTGGCTGGGACTGATGTACAAACCAGAGGTGCTCCGTCCGGTCAGCAGCAGGAGAGGCTCAAAGGGGAGCCTCCTGGGAAGTGTAGGCAGCCATGAGGGCCCGCTTCAGCTGCTCGTAGGTGACGAACATCACCACGTTCCAGGAACCCAGGCGGAGAAAGGAGGGCATGACCCCTTTGTAGAAGGCCCGGGGCCCCTCCTTCTGGAGCATGGTAAGGGCGCAGTTGCCAGCGCTGCTGTACTGGCCCAGGGCAGAGTTCATATATCTTGTCTTGACCACGTTGACGGGGAGGCGATAACGGTGGTGCAGAAGCCGGCCCCGAAGGCGGAAATGAAATGGCAAGGGAGGTCATCCGTCATGAGGTTGGCCTTCAGGAGGGAATCTTTGATGAGGTCACCAGTTCAGCACAGTTGACAATGGCATTCCGAGCCACATTGGGTGAGGTCCCTTTCCAGAGTCCCTGAAACCCTTCCTCCCGAGCAATGATCTTGTAGGCATCCACAGTGCTCTGGTATCTTGGGCTACCTCCAGCCGGGGCCTGACCTTGGAACCAGACCTTCACCACATCTGTGGGCTGGGCCACCACCACAGCCAGGGCACCAGTGGTGCTGCCTGCCAGGAGGCGGCTACCGATGCCGGCATGCTCAGAGCCCTTGGTGTAGAACTGCTTGACGGAGTCATAAAGGCCGATGCGAACAGAGGCGAAGCTCATCTGGCGCTGGAGGCCGGCGACCAGCCCGTTGTAGAGGTTGCGGGGGCCCTCTGTGCGCACCATGGTCAGGGTGGTGCCCAGCACGCCGCGGTACTGAGCGCTGGCTATGGCCCTCAATGGCCCTGGGCTTTCTCCTTGGATCTGCAGCCGGACTTTAGCGGTATCCAGGGGGAAGGTGATGAGATCCGCGATGCAGGCGGCTGTGCCAGCCCCCAGGAACTTCACCGTGGCGGTCGGGGGCACATCGGTAGCCTTGGACCCAACCATGATGCTGACTTCCTGCTACCTCCCAGTAATGAAGACGGGTGGAGAAGGGGAGGGCACCTTCAATCAGCAACAAGATGAGATAGAGGAACTCTGCCGGAATCCGGACTTGTAAGGTCTCAAGATGAGGCCTCCGAAGATCAAGCTTCTCTAAAGACGTCCCATTCTTCAAAGCCAACAGTGGCGATCAGGATCTGATCTCTTTGGTTTTCCATAGAAAATAGCTGAGATATGGAACACCTATTGGTCATACTATGTATCCAGGCTGCGGGGAGAACACGAGATGCAGATGGCAGTGCGGTCGGCGGGGACACAATCGGAAATGAAGCCGTCGCGGTGCAGCAGATTTATGGATCAAGCAGATTTATGCTTTTCACTGCCTCTTGAGAGGTGCATTGAGTCCTTTTACATTCCATGTCATTATTGATGTGTATGCATTTATTGCTGTCATAATGCATTGCATTTCTGGGTTTTTTTTCCCCCTTTGTGGAGTTATTGAGTTTTTCCCCTCAAATTTTGTGCCCTGAGTTCATTTTTTTAAGTTTCTGTTAATTTTTTTCATTATTATTTTATAAGACTCCATGCTTTGTTCTTGTTTTTCTTATGGATTAGCTTTATCTTTTCTTCTTCTTCATCCTTTCCATATTACTTGAGAATTTTGTTAATAATTATATGATTCCAGACAATAATATTGGCATAGAAAATATTTTCTAGATCATTCTAAGGGAAATTTATTGAATAAATATGCATTTTTGAGTATTTATTAGGATGAAAAGATTCAAGATACATCAGAGGGTGTGAAGAAAATTTCCACTCAGCATGAGAATATTTTTTTTGCATTAACTATTTCTAACTTTGACAACAAATGGCCCTAGTTAGTTTCCTGGAGTGTAAACTGAGATCTCATCTATACTTATTATTCTGAAGTCTGCCTTTGGATCTCTGGTGACAGACAGACAAAGCCCATTCCAATGAAGAGAAGGCAAGTGCCAATGCAGGAAGTTTCCCAAGAGTCACTGTGCACGGTATCCCTAGAAAGGTGCTGACAAGGTGGGGAAACCACAGCTTCTGAGAGGAAATCATCACGACTTCATTGCCTGGCATCTGCTGAAAATGGCCTAAAGAACATTTTGAGAAATTAGTTTGCAATTTCCTCCCCTTGTGACATATTTACTATCCTTTGGAATCAAAGCTGTCCTTCCAATGAGTGCTCCCTTTATTGTGACTCCAATGAGTGATCTTACTAATGACTCCGCCCACCGGACAGGTCATTCCAGTTCACCTGTTCCCAGTGTCAGGAGTCTCTCTGTTTGGAACCCTTGTTTCTGCATACAGGGAGACAATGGGTAGCAAGCATCACGAAGGACATGTCACAAATTTAGCCCCAGAAGTCACCACAATTGTTTTCTCAGATATAGAGATCATTAGTCATTCACTGCACGATTCACTGACAACAGTGCACAGGGAGCAAAACAGAAGGAAACCTTCACAGACCTGACCCTGGGCGATAGTAGGTCACTGAGTACATTTGAAATCATGCATTGCATGCATGAATCTGGCATGCCTGTATTTTATTGTCAAAGGTTTTGAGTCATGGATAGGGTGAGAATTACCATGATAACCTGTTTTTCAAGAAGGAAACTGGTTTCTAAAGGAAGGCAATGAAATATTAGAGTAACTTTAATATTTGTACTGTGAACAGAAAATGCTAGTTCCTCCTTTCAAGTTGGCAGTGAGGAGAAAATTTAGAGAGTAATAAATTCTACATTACAAATCTGACTAGATGAGAGGATGTGCATAGGCACAGATAGCAACTGGAAACACAGGGAATTCGGGACAGATGACACCTTCTGGACCAGTGGTGAGAGTGGTGATTCCTGAAGGGTGGAGAGAATGTGGGGTAGAAAGGGGGAACTGATTACAAGAATCTAGGTGTAGCCTCTTCCCTGGGGGATTGACAGCAGAGAAAATGGTGGGGAGAGATGTCAGACAGTGTAATGTATGACAAAATAATAACAATAATTTATGAATGATGAAGGGTTAATGAGGTAGGGAGAGTGGGGAGGGAGGGGAAAATGAACAGCAGATACTAAGGGCTCAAGTCGAAGGCAAATGTGAGAATGATGATGGCAACACATGTACATATGTTCTTGACACAATGGATGTATGTGTGGATTATGATAAGAATTGTACGAGCCCCCAGGAAAATGATTTAAAAAGAAAAACAAAAACTGTCCGTGGACATGCTGAGAGATGAAAGAGGGAAGGAACCCTGAGTCCTCCTTGTCATCCATCTCTGCCTGTCTAGTGCTGGGGATGTGTGCTCAGTGAGTCCTGTGTGCCCCCTGCTGCCCAGTGTCTTCCTTGCAGGGAAGTTTGTGTCTGGGCTCACACTGACTTCCCCTCACTGTGTTTCCCTTGCACTTAAAGTAATACACAGCTGTGTCCTCAGCAGTCACCGAGCTCAGCTGCAGGGAGAACTGATTCTTAGATGTGTCTCTAGTGATGGAGAGCCGGCTTTGGAGGGATGGGTCATAATTTGTACCGCCATTATAGCATATGAGTCCCATCCACTGCAGACCCTTCACTGAGGGCCGGCGGATCCAGTGCCAGCAGTAACCACTGCTTGTGATGGAGAAACCAAAGACAGTGCAGGTGAGTGACAGCTTCTGGGAGGGCTTCATCAGTACTGGACTCGACTCCTGAAGCTTCACCTGGGACAAGACGCCTGCAGAAAAAACAGATGGTCCACGTCAGTCACGTGAATTCACAACAATTCCCAAAGACCCAGGGCAGATATCTGAATCTCCACTTTGGGAACTGTTACCAGGCACAGGAGAACACACAGAAATAGCATCTTTAGACCACAGCTCTGCTTTCCCAAGAGACCTAGAGCCCTGTCTGTAGAGAACTGATAGCTTTCCCGCCCAAGGGTGAAATTTACCCTAGTGCCTGAAGAATGATTGCATGTGAGGGAGCCCTGTCCTTATAAACAGATAGTAATAGAGACCAGGCAACCTTTTTCCTCCTGAGCCCATGCTAGGGTAGCTCTTTGTTTGACCTCATATGCATGTTAGTCTACAGAGAGAGAGCACTTGACCTAAGTGGTGTGTATTAAAGATCAAAGGAAAACCAAGTATTTCTGAGCTCAGTGTTTTCTCCCTCCAGCCCCTCAACGTCTCTGCCCTGCCTTGGGCTCCTGTATGTCCTGTGCCCTAGAGAGTGGACAGACTATCATTTGTTGAAACATCAGGTGGACACCAGGGTATCGTCATCACCCACAGTCTCCAAACATCTTTTCTTTCCACTTCAACACTTCCATATCAACCTCCTCAAAGTCTTCAGGGGTTTTCTTTGGGCCACTGCCATCACCAACACCAGCACTCCTACAAACAACACATCTCAGGTTTTGATAACTAGGGCCAATCTCAGTGTAAATAAAGAGATCCAAGTGGCATAGGGCCTCAGGGAGGAGGTTTCCAACTGGGGAATGTGGGCCCCAGAAAAGAATAGTTTCAACTTTGTAACTTCTAACTGATGCAAGACTGAGATGACAGTCCCTTGGTTTGCCAGAGCACATGCAACATTAGGGCAAAACTAGTCAGGAGTTCAAGGATAAATACATAACAGAGAAGTGAGTGAAAATTTAAGTCACCAGGGGTACAGAATAAGAATAATGATATTTCAGGTTTTGAACAAAAAGACACCCACTTGAGACCCAACAAGCACCCTGAATTAAAATAAGGTCCATCCAGGCACTAGTCCTGATCCTGAGCAGGAGCTGGAAATAAAGGAGGGAAGGCGAGGGACGGATTAAACGGTAATCACCTGTAATACTTCAGCATCATTAATAAATCGATGTAATTTATACTCCAGGAGCCTTCCTTATTGGAATCTCCAGCCTTTGGTGAGTCCAGAAAATCAGGGGTTCTCAACCTTCCTAAGGCCACGACTCTTTAATACAGTGTCTCATATTGTGGTGATGCCCAAACATAAAATTCTGTTCTTTTTAACATTTTATTAGGGGCCCATACAACTCTTATCACAATCCATACATACACATACATCAATTGTATAAAGCACATCGTTACAATCTTTGCCCTAATCATTTTCAAAGCATTTGCTCTCCACTTAAGCCCTTTGTATCAGGTCCTTTTTTTCCCCCTCCCTCCCCACTCCCCTCCCTCATGAGCCCTTGATAATTTATAGATTATTATTTTGTCATATCTTGCCCTGTCCTATTTCTCCCTTCCCCCCTTTCTCTGCTGTCCGTCTCCCAGGGAGGAGGTCACATGTAGATCCTTATAATCGGTTCCCCCTTTCCAACCCACTCACCCTCTACTCTCCCAGTAGTGCCCCTCACACCCCGGTCCTGAAGGTATCATCCACCCTGGATTCCCTGTGCCTCCAACTCCTATATGCACCAGTGTACAACCTCTGCTCTATCCAGTCTTGCAAGGTAGAATTCGGATCATGGTAGTTTGGGGGAGGAAGCATCCAGGAACTGGGGGAAAGCTGTATTCTTCATCGGTACCATATCACACCCTGACTGACTCATCTCCTCCCCTAAACCCCTCTGTGAGGGGATCTCCAGTGGCCAACAAATGGGCTTTGGGTCTCCACTCTGCACTTCCCCCTTCATTCACTATGATATATTGGATGATGTCTGCCTTATACCTGGTCCCTTTGGCATCTCGTGATCACACAGGTTGGTGTGCTTCTTCCACGTGGGCTTTGTTGCTTCTGAGCCAGATGGCCGCTTGTTCACCTTCAAGCCTTTAAGACCCCAGACACTATCTCTTTTGATAGCGGGCACCATCAGCTTTCTTCACCACATTTGCTTATGCACCTGTTTGTCTTCGGCGATGGTGTCATGGAGGTGTGAAGCCAATGATATGGTTTTTTGTCCTTTGATGCCTGAAAACTGATCCCTCATAAAATTATTTTCATTGCTACTTCATAACTATCATTTTGCTACTGTTATGCATCAGGAGAAACATGTGAAATGGTCGTTCCACCCCTAAAGGGGTCGCGACCCACAGGTTGAGAACTACTGTTCCACATGAAGGCAGAATAAACCCGGGTTGGATTGGGTGAAGTTGCTGTGGGAGGTGTTCTTAGGAAACACTTGGCACCTCTGAGAACACCTTGCACACACAGACACACATGCACACAGGTGAACACATGAAAATATTAGCAAACAAGAACCTAAAATGTACGCAGAGAGAATTCAAAAGCCAAGTGAAGTAAGAGACCATGTACAATATTTAACTTACAATAAGAGCTCACCCCAAAACCCAGAGCTTAGCATCGTGATCTGCGTGTTCGTTGCATTTATAAAATGTAATACTTGGTGACACTTTTTTCCCAGTTAATCTCATTTATCAAACAAGGTTTTTTCAGCAGTAAATAAACTCTTGTCAAACTTCATTGTTCATTGTTCAACCATAACCACCCTTAAATATTATAAATGATCTCTCTCTCTCTCACCTCTCTCTCTCTCTTCCTCCTTTCAGTGTAGACTGGTTAAATTTTTTCATGTTTGTAATTTTTGAATACTAAGAGGGCACTACAGCATCACCCCAGGGCATAATTACCAATGAAAGCAAATTAATTAATTATAAAGATCGTTTAGCTTAATTATGTCTCCTTAATTATGTGTGTCTTATTTGGAGATAAATAGAATGAATGGGATTAACAATGAATGGTAATTTATTTATCACCATTATTTGCAAAAATCTGCCTGGGCACACAGACAAGACAGTAAGGCGAACATCAGCTTGAGAAATGATGTCCACTGGCTGGAGAGTACATCGTCAGAGGACCATACTGGGGATACATGGTGTGGAGTGAGCCTGGTCTGACCCCCACCTCCCTCCACAGTGGGGTGGACCAATAAGGGAACAGAACAGGTCAGCAATGGGAGCCAAGCCAAGCCATAAAGCCCCTGAGGAGCCAGGAGCCACAAAAGTAGACTTCAGGCTAGGAGGAGAAGTTCCCTAAACTCCCCAGGACCGGCGGGGAGAGAGTCATAAAGGTCAGCAGACAGATCTGGGATTATGTATGTTTTTAGGGTTGGGTTTGTTTGTTTTTTGCTAGTTTTTCCACCCTTTATAATTCAATCTATTCTTTCTGTTTTGTTTCGGCTTTTGTTGTTTTGCCTACCCATATAGGCAATGGTTTTGGAGGGCCTTGGTTCTGGAGTGTGGGGGAAGGGAGTGCTTATCAAACAATTCCATAGGTAGAGGAACAATTAGGAAATTAAATCAATAATGAGGAGGACTTAGAGATTCTGGGGGTGTTGGAGCAATAGCAATTTAGCTAAGAGGCATTACTAAGAGGCAGAAAAGGCGTGAGTGTGATGGTAGAACAGGGGGAATGTAAAACAAAATACAGAAAAGATCTAGGAAGCAAAACTATGGATAGAGGTATAAACATAAGGGTGTACATATATAAATATATTAATTCATAAAATAGAGATATTGACTTATGTACATATAATTGTATGGCCATACATTGAGGAAGTGGATGGACTATGGGCTTCTGCTCCAGCCCGCCCTCAACACCAGATCACTTTGTTCTAACAACATGGCATTTAACTGTATTGTTATTTAAGTTCAAGTTAATTGGGTACAAACATAACAATGGTTGAGAGACAACAATTAATAACACATTCTATGAGTCCAGTAATATTCTGATACCAGGGTCAGATAATGATACTTCAAGAAAATGTAGACCAATATTGATAATGGAGCTACAAGAAAATTTTTTTTAATATTAAGAACTGAGGCAGACAACATTTAATATGTTGTCTGACTCAGTTCCCAAATAACTTGAACTTAAATAACAATACAATAAAATGGTATTTATTCATAACTGCCAGAATCTGCACCTTTAAAAATCTTACAATTAGGCTAGAAGTGTCTCATGGAATTTTATTTATTTTATTAAATATTTTATTGGGGGCCCTTACACCTCTTATCACAATTCATGTAGTCATCCATTGTTTCAAGCAGATTTGTACAGGAATTAACAAGACTAACAATAGCATTGACCACACATGCTAATGATCCTCAGAAATCAGGATGGTGACATGTTGTCTCATGTACTTTGAATATGTTATCAGGAGAGATCCATCTTGGGAAAATGATATCATGCCTGGTAAAGTAAAAGGCAAATGAAAAGAGGAAGAGCCTTGTGTGGATCATTGGCTGCAGCAATGGGCTCAAACATAAAATCCACCGTGAGATGGAGCAGGACTTGGGAGTGTTTCATCCGATTGTACCTAGGTTCTCTGTGAGCTGGAACCTACTTGAGGGCAACTAACAACAACAACACACTGTCCTCTTTGTCCAAGACTCTCCTGTTTCCATTCTTCCCCCTGAGCTAAATCCTGTCCTTGATCTTACTTACATGACTGGTTAGCCTAGCAGGGGGTGAGTTCAGTTCTGGACATGAAAGTGACCAAAAGCAATTCCTTGAGGGTCTTTTTTGTGAGTCTGAGTTTGGGTCCCCATTTTTCTCCCACTCTCTCCAGGATTTTCTAAAGGGATTACTTTTGGAGCACTTGGTAGCAGTGGCTATGCACATCCCGTTCTGCTGATCAATCACTAATTTTTGGTGAGAAACCCACTGGAAAGTGGCTTGTATAACTAAGAAACCGTTTGGACTCTAGTTGCATGCTATTGTGGGTGGCTCTACAATGAATGAACAAACCCCTGTTTGTGAAGAGGGTAGAAGTTGGGCTGCTAACTTTAAGACTAGCAGTTTGGAACCACCTATAACACCACAGGAGAAAGAATGAGCGTTCTACTCCAGCAAACGTTTTCATTCTTGGAAACTCACCAGGGAAGTTCCCCCTTGTCCTATAGTATCTATGTGAGTCTGCATTGACTCGATGACAATGAGGTTTTTATGGTGGAGGTTGGGGAAAGGGAAGTTAATGATTTATCCACAGAAACAGGAAACCTCACATGAAAACAGGTGTAGTAGCTACATAGTTTCATTTCAACTTGGGAAATAAGTCTAGGGGTAGAGGGTAGCCTGTCAATCAGATCACAGCTTGATGATGCCTCCTGGTGGGCATGACCTTCTCATGTAGATTCTGGGAATTTCTACTCTTTTTCCCTGGAGCTGGGCTACCCTCTCTTTCTGCTTCACCTTCCTGCTCTTGAGTAACTTGGAGAGCTAGAAGAGCCACACGAGACCCATGCCAGCACTAAATGCTTCTACCACCATTGGATACACAAAACTTTTCACCCACTGGCCTGCGGTCTTCCTGCATTCGTCATCATTCCATGTGCTGTGTGAGTCTGAAGGGGAAATTTTGGACTACTATCAGATATATGGGCTAATATCGGATATTTAGAGCTGATCTGGATTGGGATAAAATGTTTTCTTGTTATCTATTAGTCATTGATGTAAATCTCTTTCTTGCACATATTTGAATGACCGTGAATTTGTTTCTCTAGTCTACCCAGTATAACACAGCAAGTATTTCCAGAGAAGTCACCCTTTAGTTGCAAAACCTAGGCTAAGTTTTCCCAGATCTAAGGATAAGGTGGCTCCAGCAGAACTGGGAACATAAACCAGTTTAATTCAGAAAATATTGCCTGATAAGTGATGTTTATGGATTCCTGATAAAGTCAGGTAACAGTTTTCTGTACAGCCTGGGGAACTATCTGACCATATTGGGAAACATAACCGAGTGTTACAAATCAACTTTCTCTATTTTCAGCCAGGAACTTTGGAATCTGACTTGAACTTTCATAAAGGAATTCCCAAGTATAACAGGCATGAAAGAAGCACAATCTTTCTGGATGCAAGTTAATCGGGAAATAGTTCACTTTGATCTTTCCCAAAAACACTTATTCTGAGAGTCTCAGCAGCCAAGAGTTACCTGCAGGTAGGAAATTTAAATTTCAGATCACTCAACTTGGAAAAGTCTTCCCCACTGTCCATAACGACCTCTTGGACTGATAGAAACTTGAATGAGTGATACATTAAATTAGCAGAGTGCACGAATCATGATAAGCATCATAGAAGAACATAACTCTCTTGTTTAACTATCCCCAAAGCTTCCCGGTGAAATCAAACAAGAAGATAGTATAAATTCCAGCTCTATGGACATTACGTTTAACAACCATTCTCCCATCTACGTTCCTCCATTCCCTTTCACTGCTCCTGCTGAAGGTTTATTTTTAAATTTTGTTAAAATGACATATAACTTACCTAGACGTGCATGCCATTAGGTACTTCTCTTTTCCCCAAAACCAGTCATACACGATAGTGCTTTAGGTCAAAGAATGGACCATCACTGTAAAGGTTAAGCAAGGACCCTAAGTTCTTGCTTCAGACCCATTAACACCTTGGCAGGATTGGATGGTTGGGTGTTTGGAGTTAGTTAGGAGGATGCACATCCGGGGAATCTGATCACAGGCTTACGCACCCAACGTACATTGTTGTATTTCACCCATGTCACCCATACACGCTCTCTGCTATGGGGGAAAGTACTGGAGCCTCGGCCATTGTTATCTGAGTCTCAGCCACTGCTGTGGGCCCTTTGGCGCGGACCGCCTCTCCCTGGCTCCTCCCCGAGCCCCGTCCCAGGCCCGCCATGCCCCGCCCACCCTTGCCAGGCACCTGTGTTGGTGCCTCAGCAGAAATGGGCGGGGCAAGAGCTGCCGTGAGAGGACTGAAGACAGAGACCCTACTCCTCCCTGACCCCGCTAGCTCCTCCCCCTCCGGGTCACGCCCAGAAAGGGCCGGAAGTGGCGGTGTCTTATACTGAACTGCCGCTCACAGCGAGGATGCCGCTGTCTGGTGCTCTGCTTGCGGTGCCAGAGAAGCGCCCACAGCCTGAGCACCCTGTTGCCGGCGCTCCCAGGTGGGAGGCCCTGGGCTCCGGGACATGTGTGTGGGCGGAGGCTGTTTTAGTCCAGCTGACTAGGTTGCAAGCGCCCTTTCTCTCCCCCAGGAACCCTGCCAGCGCTTCTCTTGGTGAGAGGTGGGCGGGTGTCCCCAAGGCCAGTCCTATTTCCCTGCTTTCAGATTGGTTGTGGTTCATGGTGGGAGTCCCTGTTGGAGAAAGGGGATCCCAGCTGGGGTTTGGGGCTTCGGGGTTCCCTGATTCTCTCTTTGCGGGTCTCCTAACCCCCCTCCCTTGTTTCCTTCCGCACAGCGATGCCTCCTCCCGAGACTCCTTGCGCCTCCTCAGCTCAAAGGTGAGCCCGGGATCTTGTTCTGCTGACCTCTCTCTGGACCCGACCAGAGTCTGTTCTAGGCACAAGATCTCTTGCTGGTCCGTGACAGAAACGTCTTCCCTGGCTTTAAAATATTGGTGGCCGCCCTTTCTTCTTACTCTTTGTTTTTATTTCTATCTATATATTACTAAGGTTTTTAAAATCATTCCCATTTCATTTCCTTTCTATTCTTTATTGTTTCTGTTGGGTTCAGTTTGTGAAGCACAAAAGGAGTGGATGCCTAGAGATGAAATAACATGCGAGTGTCTGTAAGGATGTCTGGGTGGGGTCGGGGTGGGTCGCTGGCGGAGTTGGGGAGGGTGAGGGGACTTGGGGAGTAAGAATGAAGGATTGAGGGGACTGAACACTACAACTGAAGGTGACTAATAAGTCTGCTTAAAGGCGATTTAATCATAGTGGGAAAATAGACGATGTGAAATCGATTGTGGTAGTGATTGTGGAATGCTTAAGTAGGCTGAATTGTGGGATTATGTGGGATATGTGGATTAAGTGCCCCAAAACGTGTTAAAAAGAAAGAAAGATGCTCTCCATCACAAAAGTAATCTAACTAAACTATGCACAGAAGAATCAAAAACCAAACTGAAACAAAGGAACCAAAAACAAGGTAATGCTAAGGTGTTCAACCTCTATTTGGGGGATGAAACTGGAAGTGACCCTGAAATGGGCCCTTGGCGTTTGAACGTTGTGAGGCTGAAGGACAATTTATTTGGGGCTGGTGTACTGGGCGTTGGCCCTGGGGCCCTTGGCCAAGGCGCCTCTGCCAGCTGTCCAGGCAGCAGCAGGCTCATGGTCACCAGGATGTCGCAGGCTGTGATGGTGGAGTAGTTTGGAATGTGCCAGTTGAGATGCCTGGTCGGCGATGTGCCCAAAGGTGTCTTTGATCAACGAGTGCACAACGCTCATGGCCCTGAACGAGATACTGGAGTCTGAGTGGACCTACTGGAGCATCTTGTGCACATAACACACAGTAGGTCTCCTTGCCGCTGCATTGGCATTTCTTGCTGTGCTCCCTTTGAGCCTTAGCTGCAGCCTCCTTGGGACTCCTCCCTGGAGCAGGCAGGGACTTAGCAGGGTCAGGTGGGTTGTTTGACTGGGACGGTACACCTGGTAAAGGTAATGTAGGTGTCCTAAGGCGAGCTGAGGGAGGACAGAAACCTCCCCTGGAGCAGAAATTGTTGAAGCTCACTGGATCTTGATTTTTAGTAGGAATTTAGACCATGAAAGAAGGACCTCTAGATCCCTCTGACCTGTTGGGTTTTCAGCAGGAAGTGTTGGAAAAGTTACCACAGGGATAACTGGCTTGTGGTGGCCAAGTGTTCATAGTGATGTCACTTTTTAATCCTTCAATGTCGGATGATTTGATCTAATCTTCCTTGTAAGATGGGGGTGGAGGGGTGAGGGGCAGGAGTAGAGGAGAGGAGGGAGGACAGGAGAGAGGAAGGAGGTGAGAGGGAATGATTGGAGCTGCCTCCACATTCCCTGATCGCCCCTAGCCTTGAACCCCGGGCAGCCACCTGCTGGAAAAGGTGTGTAGGCCAGCCACTGAGTGGGGACTTGTTTTTCTCGACACTACCTAGGTGGTCAATGAGGAGGTCCTGTTAGGAAAATGGGTTGGAGATGCTCACATTGTGCACTTGTGTGTCAGCATGCCGTTTGGATCCCTGGCCCGCTGTCGGCACTCTCCCACCCTGGGGTCCCCAGGCTTTCCCACCTGTCTCACAAACTTGAATAGTTGAGTTGGATCCCATTTTATTTTTGTAGATCTTATCATTGTTTCAAAATGTTTCACACACACAAAAATCTATTTTCAATTTCATTATTTATGTGATTTTGGTGTGTACATAAGTGCATGTGTGTGTACCATACACATGTTTTTGTAGTATCCTTTTTGATAACGACTAAGGATGTTTACCAGTAGTTTTGTTAGGGCAAAATGTGTGCTACCTGCTAACTGCATATATAAATCTCCTAGTACTGCTTTTGCCCATTTTAGCCCTGCAGGCAGGCTGGCCGGCTCTCCCTGCTCTCTGGCAAACAGCATCACCTCCTCCTCCTCTTGTGTTTTAGAAGGGTATAGGTGTGTTTGAAAGATGGTCAGCATCTTAATATGTAAGGGTTAATGGTTTGGGAGTTGGAGATTAGCAGTTTATCATTAGGGATTTAAGTACCAAGTATTTTTGTGTGTTGAAATGTTGCCTAGAACATTTTAACATTTACTACCTATATATAGTATTTATGACCTATTTGGCAACTTTTAAAAAATTTAATAAATCTTTTTATTGGGGCTCATACAACCCTCATCACAATGCATAAATATTCGTTGCCCTCGTTATTCTCAAAATTCTCCTTCCACTTGGGTTCCTGGAATCAGCTCGTTTTCCTTTTTATCCCTTCCCTTCCCTCCCCGCTCTCCCCTCCCCCATGAACCCTTAATAGTTTATAAATTATTATGTTATCTTATACTTCCAGGCCTCTCCCCTCACCCACCTTCCCATTGCCCATCCCCCAGAGATTAGAGGAAGGTGATCACACAATGATGGTTTTTGTTCTAGGTGTCTGCCACCTGGTCCGTTCAACACCTTGTATTCGCTTCGGTTGCGCACTTCTCTGTGGGCTTTGTTGTTTCCGAGCTAGATGGCCGCTTGTTTGCCTTCAATTGGCAACTTTTTTACATGACATCTTCAATTTATGATGAATAAGGAATTTTCTTTTCTTCTTTTTGGAAGTCATTTTCTTCTTTTTATTAATTCCTTTTTTCTGATCAATCTAGCTAGTATCATTTTTAATATGAGTGGTGAAATGGATATGTATGTTTATCCTGATTCTGCGGTGGGGTGAACTTTTTTTCTCTTTCTCTTACATGTGACATTTTCAAAGTTTTTTTTACAAGAATGTATATTAGCATATTGAGTTTTACCTATTTCATGTTAGATTTGTAGTTGTTTTTTTTAACATGAAAAGCTTTTTACTTTGTTTATTATTCATTCTGTGTCAATTTAGATAATTGACTTTTCCCCCATCACTAGGCATATTTGAGTGTTCATTTTCTTGTGTTAAATCAATTCTGGGATGAATTAGAATTAATCTTGATGCATGCTTATTTTAATATATTGTCTGACTCAGTTTCCTATTTTAAAAATAACTTTTTCATTCAGATCCATTATCAACACTCGTCTATAGTTTTCTTAAAATATCGTCATCTGACATGGGTATCAGGTTATTTCTTGTCTCATAGAAAATGTTACTAAGTGCTCTCTAAAAACTATTGTTATGTTGGAACCCAATAAGTTGAACTTAAGCAACAAAACAGTAAAAAAGTGCTTATTAATCTTATGTGAATACTCTAGCTGCCAGAATTTTTAGTTTTCATCTATCTTACAGTTAGGCTGGAAGTTTCTCAAGAAATTTTATTTTGATTCAATTGATTATAGACCTTCTAAGCATCCTGCAATCCAGTGAGTAATTATTGTCAGTCTCTTGCTCTGCTGGATCCTCTGAACTTCCAGCTGAACCCTCAGTGTACAGGACTGCATGATTTACAGTTTCCTAGACAGACAAATAGCTGCTCACCACTTAGTGAGTGTGTTGTTTTAGACTAGAGCCCATGTTCCTGAAAGTACTCTGCCACCTGGCATGCTGTGAGGCCCTTAGAGAACTGCCTTCAGCTCACCAAAAGAATGGACTAATGAGGGGTGGAAATGCCTCAGTGATTTTGTTGTCACCTTGTTTGTTCCAACTTTTTTTAACTGAAGAAACCTCTTCCCTTTTTTTCATGAGAGAAATAATATCTTTTGTAAACATAACACACTAATGTCTTTGTGTTTGCGCTGGGTGTATATTTGTGGTTTCTGAGACTGTTGTCATATCAGCTGTCATTGAGTCAGTGCCATCTCACTGGGACCCATTGCACAACAGAACAAAACATTGCACTCTCCTGTGCCATCCTCATAATTGAGGATGAACGCATGTTTTTAAAAAATTTATTTATTTTAACTCATTTTATCAGGGGCTTGTACAGCTTGTATTACAATCCATGCATATATCAATTGTGTTACACACATTTGTACATGTTGCTATCATCATTTTCAAAACATTTTCTTTCTACTTGAGCGCTGTATCAGCTCATTTTATTCTTCCCTCATGAAGCCCTGATAAATTATAATTTTTTTATTGCTTTTTCGTGTCTTATACTGTCTGATGTCTCCCTTCACCCACTTTTTGTTGTCCATCCCCCTGAGAAGGGGTTATATGTAGATCATTGTGTTCATTTCCCCTTTCACCCCTCACCTACCCCTTACTCTCCTGGTATTGCCACTCTGATTATTGGTCCTGATGGGTTTATCTGCCCTTGATTCCCTGTGTTTCTAGCTCTTTTCGGTACCCATGTGCATTCTCTGGTCTAGCCAGTTTCGTACAGTAGATTTGGGGTCATGATTGTGGGGTGGGGGAGCACTAAACAACTAGAGAAAAGTTGTATGTTTCATAGGTGTTATACTGAACCCTAACTGGCTCATCCTTGTGACCCATTCTGATAGGTTAGTTTATTGTGCCAACCTGGCTCATAGGAACATGGTATAAATAATGTTGCAGTTTGATTGGAGGGCAAAGAGATAAATGGCTAGGCAAACCGTGCCTCTCTCTCTCTTGCACTCTTCTCATCAGATCAGGGTGCGCCTGCTAGTTCTCTGCCACAACTTGTGAGCTACACTAAGTGTTGGCCTAACAACCTGCGGATCATGTCGCTAGAGCTTGAGGTTCCTTTGAGAAGTGCTTCATCATGTTGCTGATGTATGCATCACTTGAGCTTGGGACTGTTGGATCCTATCTTCTTGCTCTTTGTTAATGATCTGCCCTTTGTTTGCTGCCTGTGTCCAGACTGCCTGCATTGCCGTACATAAGACTCACCTGTCTGCTTCCTTGACCTTGGACCCAGTGGCCCTCATGAGTTGAAGGACTTCCAGTATATTAAATGTTTCACGGAAGTGAGTTGAACTGAGCACTCTGGACAGCTGTGTGAACAAATTAGCTGCTATATTCTTTTGTGCTTTATATGTCTATCCATTATATAGAATATATAATAATATATAATGATTATATATAATGGTTTTATATATAATGATTATATATTGTATATGTAATAGATGTATGTATGCACATATCTATATATATTCACAAGTGTCCTGGTTTTGTTTCTGTGTAACACACCCTTCTGTAAGGGGGTGTCCAATTGCCTACAGATGGACTTTGGGTCTCACTCCACACTACCCCTCTTTCAAATTGATAGGATTTTTTGTTCTGTGTCTCTGATGCCAGATACCTGATCCTATTGACACCTCATGATCACACAGGCTTGTGTGCTTCTTCCATGTGGACTTTGTAGCTTCTCAGTTTGATGGCCTTTAGGACCCCAGAAGCTATATCTTTTGATAGCCAGGCAACATCAACTTTCTTCACCATATTTGCTTCTGCACCATTTTGTCTTAATCGATTGTGTCAGGAAGCTGAGCATCATGGAATGCCAGGTTATTAGAACAAAGTCTTCTTTCATTGAGAGAGTAATGGGGTAGAGGTCCAATGTCTATCTGCTACTTTTATACTTAAAATTTAAATATATTTACATAGATATGTTACCCTTTTGTCATATATATGTGTACATATGTAAATGACTGTATTTAGAACTCTATAAATGCCCTTTGTCTCCTACTTCTTTCCTCTATTTCCTTTTACTTTCCTCTTGTCCCACTATCATGTTTGGCCTTCATCAGTTTTCAGTAATTCCTCTCATTACATTGCCCTTGATCACACCCTACCAGGCATCCTACACTCTCCTCAACGTCGATTTTAGATCACTTGTGCCCTTGACCCCAGGCTTACAGCCACTTCCCTGTTTCCTTTATCCCCCCCCCCCCAGAACCATCAGCCCCATTGTTGTCTCCTCTGGTGTGTTTATCCTGCCAATCTTATCTAGATAGACATGCGGAGACAATAATAAGCACAGAAACAAGACAGAGCAAAATAACAACAACAACAAAAAAGGAAGCAACCACCGGGAAAAAAGAGAAAAGACTTAAGAATCATTCCAGGTTTGTTCGTTGATCATTAGGAGTATTTTACTGTTGGTTGAGTCTGATGTGGTACCATGCCTTGGCCACTCAGTCTGTTGTTTTGTATTTCCCGGGCACTTCATTGCTTTGCTCCTCTTGCTGCTCTGTTGCATGCCCTTAGAGTTTTGCCCCAGTGTGGTGAAGTCAGATCGAGCACATTTCCCACAGTGTGCCACAGTGTTGTCCCTCATAGCGCTGTGGGTCATTAAGGGATGCCGTGTCTTGTGATTGGGATGGCCCTATGGTCCTCTCTGTGCATTAGGCAATTTGAGCAGGAATATCATTCTTCGGGTTTGGTGAACCATTTGTCGCAGTCACTTTGTTAATCCATTTGGTAGTGGGATTCCTGTTTTTCACTGCCCGTCATCTTTACCAAACAAAATATCCTTTTCGAGGAATGATCTTTTCTGATATATGTCCAAAGTATATAATATGAACTCTCACCATCCTTGCCTCTAAGTAGCACTCTGACATTACATCTTCCAAAACAGACTTGTTTGTCCTTTGCATGTCCATGGTATGTGGGACATTCTTGTCCAGAACTACAATTCTAATATATTCATTCTTCTTCAGCCTTCCTTTGTTCATCTTTCAAATGCACAAGAGTCAATTGACAATAGCCTGCTTTGGTCAGGTGAAACCAGTCCTCCAGGTAATATCTTTTCCTTTCAATACTCTAAAGAGGCATTGTTCAGCAGATTTATCTAATGCAATGATTGCTCTCTTGACTGTTATACTTTCAGTATTCAGGATATTTGTTTGTTTGGTCTTTTTTCTATACACCAACCAATTTTTTTCTGGAAGGAGTTAAAATTTACTCAAGCTTTAGATTAAGAATTTTGATCAAGGAGGGGCTGTCGGAGCCAGCTCAGGAGTCAAACCGTCCTGAAAGAGGGGGAATGATTATTAGGGTAAAAAGAAGAGATTAAAAGTATTGGGAGGGCAACAGTGAATACTGAAGCTTCGGGTTTGTTTTACATACTCCTTTTATCCATGCAGAAACAACCCGGGGTTTATTATCTCATTGTTAAGCAAGCACATTTGCTACACATAGCAATTTTGTCTTCTGCCAAGGCAGACATCCCTGAGAAAATTAAACAACCTATCTTCCCAGACTTTGCATACTTTCTTGTTCTTTTTTGTTGTTGTTGTTCTTGTTCTTAACAGTATGTTCAAAACGTAAAGTCACAGAAGAAATCAGCAAACACTGATACATAGTTCATGAGACTTATCAGCTGTTTCAAAGCTGAGTCTTAATGGCCTTCAACAGCCCCCGCTTTTTTATTTACTGAAGACGTCTTTACTCAAAACGTCAGCAGATCACTGTGTCTGTCTTAGGTTGTGAAGTCCTGAAATCGCCCTTACCCGTCATCAGTCACTGTCTGCAGGAGACTATGACCTGTCTTAGGTTGGAATACTCAGACTCGATTTTACCCGTCTAACTAACCAGCCTCTGCCTTATACTCCTGTTTGGGGAGGGAGTGAAGTATGCAGGTGTACTTCCTGTAATTTTGTTCCTAAAGCCAATAATTCAACCATAACCTTGTGCAGTATCATAGCGAGTATGCATAAGATAAACAATACACACACTCCCGCTGTGACTAGAGAAAAAGCATGTGAGGTAGGCCTCTGAGATTTCCTAACGAAAGGAAAGAATCTTGAAAATGCTGGAGCCAATCCTCAGCAACCTTGTCGACATCAAAATAAAGAGACTTAGCATCTTTTATGGCTAATATTTCTTGATGGAGTTGTAATCAATCTAAAGACTCATTAGCATTGTGCCAAGTACCTTGAAGATGATTCTACACTTTAATCCAGCTATACTGACTGTTAGTGTACTATTTAGGTGTAACACAGATCCATGTATGTACAGCATGGCACTGTAGACTAGACCTGGCCTTAAGCCCCTGCACCTCATCTCCTAAATACATGACCATGTCATAAAGAGCATTTACTTTTTGTTCTAACTTCCTGTCTATATCTTCTTGAGTACCCAAAACATTAGTCACATCTTTGGATAATTCATTTCCACAGTGGGCAGTTTGTAAGATTTGTGAAAGTACAATTGCTGCAGTAGTAGCAGTAGCAACTAAACTTAATATAGCTAAAATACTTGCTATAAGCAAACCTACAAAACACTTAAATCTGGTTGATGCTTTTTCAGTCTCTTCTAATACCTGTAACCCTCTTTCTGAATACCAAGGCCCAGTAATATTCACTGGCAGCATAACAAAAGAAGGTTGATATAAAATGGCGATGACAATACCTTCAGGGGACCAGGTAATACAATTAGACAAATTGCAGTTATTACAAGACCTGTTAAACTTAGAATCATCATGATCTATAGTAATATTCCCTGCCAAAAGTACATAAGGCGATGGTACGCAGGCAGTAACATTTCCCTGTGGTCTGGAGGTAGGGCCCATAAGCTTCATGTCCCCCTAAGCAGCCCCTATTTTCCACCACTGAGTTTGTGGAAAACCCAAGTCTGACCACCAAAGTCCTGCAGACAGCCCCTTTTCCCATTTGGCAGTGTTTTTTTTTTTTTTTTTTTGAGTATTGTCCTGGTTGACAGACCAATCGATGATATATCTCTCTTTTGTGACGTTATACCTGATGGGCTTGTCTGTGAGACATGATCTCCACAATATGGTTTTATTATTCTTTTGAATCTCTAGTCTACATGAGGAAAAAGACTGTGGAGTGGGTGGAATAACATTTCCTTCACTTTGTACAGGGAGGGCGTGAGTCATTAACCCACATCTTGATTTCCAGACCTTCCCAGACAGCAGGAAGTAAGAGTGGTGGATCAGAAACTTAAGCCTAGTACTTCTCACTGAGCCATGTCCCCAGAAGCACTCTGAGGCAAATTACCATCTGCATGGTTTGCAAACTGCACCAACCATTCAGGCAGCCCCCATGCTCCATCAGCATCCTGTGTAAAAACCCAAACATGCCCTCCTCCCCATATTAATAGCGGGTTGGGGCCATTCCTCCAGGCAAAACAAGCCAATGATATCTCTTCATAGGCTCTTTGAAGTTGGTGGAAGGGACACTAAAGGCAAATCTTTTACAATATTTTGGATCCAAGGGTGTGGTATAAAAACAATCTTTTAAATCTAAAATGATCTTATATGTATTGGCTGGAATAGCAGAGGGGGAAGGGAGCCCAGACTGCAGGGCTCCCATAAGTTCCATAGTATCATTAACCCTCCTTTACTGTTTTTCCTTACAAAGCAGCTGCTATCGCAAGCCCCTGAGTAAAGAAAGGGTCAATGTCTGAGCATAGTCTGATATAATCGGACAGGTTGCCCTTTTTTCCAAAAGGTCTCAGCGCTGCCTGGCAGGCAGTATTTGCATTTTCAAAAGCCAATTGTTTCCATTCTGCGGCGGGAAGCACCTCGAAGGAAAGTGTATCTAATAAAGATTGAGTAAAAGAGGCAGTTGGGCCATATTGGGCACAAGCAAACTTGAGTTCTTTTAGCTGTTTGAAAGGAATAGGAGGAAGCCCTCTCCAATAGTTTGTGTTGTTTTTCATCAGTTAACCTTATTTAGAGAGCTTGAACCCCATTCTCTGGGCAAAGATGATGGAAGATAAGTCATCCTTTTCCTTGATCCATCTCATTTACCTTTAAACTTCTGCATTCACGTTGGCTCTTGGCATCACCCATGTACCTACAACTAGACATCCTTTGAGTGTAGCGTGCATTCTTTTACAAAGGCTTTATCATTGCCATCCATAAACACAAGAGCTTCAGAGAGGAGAAAATAAACATCCCTCTGGGCCTGTTTCCTAGTTAAGGATGTCTCTGCATTGACTAGTTCACCTCTAGGATTTGCTGTTCATGTCCTTCTGTTTCTTATTGTCCACTTTAAAAAGAAGTTTCACTGATTAGCGTACTCTGCTGTGCATATTACTATGGGCCTCTAATGGATTCCCCCAAGCTTAGTAATTTCTTAACACTCAATAATGTATTTTATTCAAGGAGATGTGAGCTCATAAAGTTTGAAGAGCTCACATGGGTTGGACTGAACACACGCAAGCAGGAAACTCACATAATGACATTTGTGTTTTAACAGTCATATTAACATACACATGCCTACTATGAACAAATCAGCACATATACTAGAACTAACAAATCTTCATACAATACCCTCAGATTAATAAATATACATGCATTTACTTAAGAAAAAACCCACAAAGACACACTAAAATATACTAGAATTATAATAATAGAATCAATGCAGAACAGACTACAAGTTCTGTCACATAGTATAACATATTAAGGCACAGAGTAGTTCATGTGTACTAGCACATACAAAAAAACAGACAAAGTGCATACAAGAATATACACACTGAGCTACAAGAATGTGGAGGTGTGTGGCAGAGACATTTTCTCTGCAGGTAGAGGAAATAGTTACCTAATTTAACTAATCCTTCTTAGGCTCCTCTACATTTCTCCCCTGAGGGTCCCTGTTATCTGTGGGCTTGAGTGACCCCTGAGCCCCGCCCTCTCCCTGTATGGGTGTATGTGTCTGGGTTCCCATAGCCTTTCCCTCTGTGTGTGCCTGACTCAGAAATATGTGATCATAACTACAGCAGTCACAGTACTGATTGACAGAAAATCAGTCCCTGGGCATGTCTCTAGAGAAGGATATTCTGACAGAACTTGAAGGGAACCTGTGGGTGCCCTGTACAGAATAGGACGCTTATAGCCCATGCACAAGGGGACATAGGGCAGGAAGGAAGGTGAGGTCTGGGGAGGCATGTTGAGACTAAGCATAAAATGTGTCTTATCTCCCTTTTCCTACTCTTGTATCAATATGCACAACTGCTAAATTAAACAGCCTTTGGAGAAAAAAACTGACTCTCAAATTAGCCTGTGGTGGACAAGGACAGACAGGAGCTGTGAATGAATAAAATGAATGAACTCAGAGAAGAAAGTCTCCGTTTGGATGAATGGAGAGAGGTGACTTGATCTAGTATTGGGCTACTGGTGGTAAGTTCATGTAGTATGTTGTCTGGAAATATATATATATATATATATATATATATATATATATATATATATATATATATATATATATATATATACACACACACATACAAAGATAATAAAGTGAGATCCTTTGCACAGCAGGGACTGTTATCCCGAGGAAGGAGGGAATACAGGAGGGTTATTGAAAGCAAGGGATAAAGTTTTTGATGAAGCCGATGATTTGAACAGAATTTGTCCTAGATGCACGAATTACCAATTACATGGGAAATTTGAGACAATTCAAGGGAAAAACGAAACAAGCTAAGTTTGAAATCATCCTATCATCAGAGGGAGATTGGGTGAGTGTTTCAGAAAGACGGGAGGAGATGCACTGATTCCCTGAGGGATGCTGAGAAGGAGAAGAATCCCCAGACACAATAGGAAGCCAGTAGTGAAGCTCCATTTGGACCTGCTCCTGGGTCTGAGTCCTGTGCTCTGCAGATCCTGAGGGATTCCTGCAGCCTAACCTCTTCCACTAGGGTACATTCATGTCTGGGTTAACTCTGACTTCTCCTCACTCTGTGCGTTGGTCTGGGTAGACTAGAGAAACCAATCCATAGACACACGTATATTGTGTATAAGAGATTTAATATAAAGGGCAATTGTACATTTAGAAAGCATCTTAACCCCAGTTAGGTCCAAGCCCATAAGTCCATTATTAGCCCATGTGTCGGATACCAATGTATAAATTCCTCTTCATACTTATGAAATACATGCAATGATCCAGAATGCAAGATGATCACAGGCCAGTGGGCAGAAAGTCTTTGGATCCAGTGGCATTGTAAGCTTTTCAGCGGAGACGGGTCTCTACATGGCTTCTCCAGAACCCAGGGCTGCATGAGGTAGGTCCATGTGGCTTCTATTCAGGGATGTCTCACAGAGAGTCACCCTTGTCAGTAGGGTGTCTCCCAGGGATTAGAGAGTCTCTCTTCCACCTCCAAGATGGAATACGGGATTTCCCAGAATTCTCAGAAGGCCATGCCCACGCAGAGGCTTCATTGGCTATGATCCAATTGACAGACTCCAACCCTTCCCTCTTTATCCTCTGAAGTCCCAAATTCACACCAGATTATGTAACTACCATACTGTGCATCTTTTGCACAGAAATACAAAACTGTGTCCTTGAAGTTCAGGTTGTCCATTTGAAGTTATAGTATGTCCTTACCATTGTCTTTGGAGATGGTGAATTGGCCCTTCGGAGAGTCCTACCAACACTATTCATGTATGAAACCCACTGCCGCCCCTTCTCTGGGGCTAGGCAGATCCAGTGTATATTATAAATACAGGCAATGAATGCAGAGACTGTACGGGAGAATATCAGAGAAGCCTCCGACTGCCTCAAGTCTCCCTCAGATGCCATAGCTCCACCTCATACTGGACACCTGCAAACACACAGACATCCTGAAAATCATATTTACTGCCTCTCACTCATGCCCCCTCATGCACACTTTCTCTGCATCAAAGCATCTTTTGAAATTCCAAAAAGGAAAATTGAGCTCAATAGATATTCCACTGTGACTTGATTTGTTCAGTCTTGAATGGGGGTACCTTGGAATTCCAGAGGTGGAGCAACTGTCCAAGAGCTTCAGAGTTGGGACTTGGATGGTTTTCCTCAGCAGGGGAGGGGTCTATTTGCATACCTTCTGCCTATATAGTCATAAGTAATGTTGAATGACTTCTAAGAGAGTCACTCCAAGAGTAGATAAGAATGTTCTAGATATCTTGGAAAGCCCTGCGTGTGGGGTTCATTATGCAGTGTGCTGCTAAATGCAAGGTCAGTCATTCTAAATCTCCAATGGCTCTGCAGGGGGAAGAATTCTCTACACACCCATGAAGATTTATAGACTCAGAAGCCTACAAGGGCAGCCCTATTCTATAGGGTTGTTAAGAGAAAGAATTGACTTAATGGAAATGTCAACCTACAGTTAGAGACAGTGCCTTGAAATGTGCCCTCCTCCTCTCCACCCCTTAAGTGTGGTGCTTATTCATTTCTTGATGCAGTTAAATAAATATTCCCCTAGAAATATATATTTAATCTGACACAAGCTTCCCTTGTCTAATTCTCTTTTAAATTATCTTTTGGAAAAGAAAATTCATATGCTAAAAGTAAAACCCTCCCCAGCCCCTTCTAGACCTTCCCTTAATTGTCCCCTTGAGCTGAATATGACAGCGGCTCCTGAGTCTCGCTCCTTCCCTGCAGGTTTGTCTTGCCTTGAATCAAGCTTGCCTTCCCTTCACAAATCTTTTGCACACCAAGAATTTTAAGGTACTGAGTTAAACTTAGAAGTTCTGTAGATGCTGAAGGTCTCTACATACCCAGAGAAGCCAATGCTGTCTGTGAATTTGCATAACACATCGGGACGTTTCCAGGGCATCTTCCAAAAACTAGAGGAAGTCTCCCATGCTTGAGGAGTTGATTGTGCTCTCCAAATCTAGGTATTATGCTTTACAATACTAATGCTTTCTTTTTTATTAAATACTTTTATTGGGGGCTCTTAGGGCTCTTATCACAATTCATGCATTCATCCATTGTCAAGCACATTTGTACATATGCTGCCATCATCATTTTCAAAGCATTTGCTTTGTACTGGAGCCCTTGATATCAGTTCCTAATTTTCCCCTCCCTCTCCCACTCTCCCTCTTTCATGAACCTTGATAAATTATAAATTATGATTTTCATATTTTGCATTGTCTGCTGTCTCACTTCACCTACTTTTCTGCTGTTTGTCCCACTGGGAGGGAGTTCTATGTCAATCCTTGTGATTGATTTCCTCTTTCTACTCCCACCTTCCCATTACTCTCTTGATATCTCTATTCTCATTGTTGGTTCTGAGCGGTTTATCTGTCCTGGATTCCCTGTGTTGCGAGATCTTATCTGTAGCAGTGTAAATATTCTGGTCTACTAAGATTTATAAGGTAGGATTGAGGCCATGATAGTGGGGGGAGAAGCATTAAAGAACTAGAGGAAAGTTGTTTGTTTCATCGGTGCTGTAGTGCACCCTGACTGGCTCTTCTCTTTCTTGTGACCTTTCTGTAAGGGGATGTCCAATTGTCTATAGATGGGCTTTGGGTCTCCACTGCACACTCTTCTTCATTCACAAAGATATTATTTTGTTCTGGGTCTTTGATGTCTGATACATGATCACGTGTACACCTCATGATCATACAGGCTGGTGTGCAAAGAATGTACAGACGTGCTTTATACAATTGATGTATGTATATTTATGGATTGTGATAAGAGTTTTATGAGCCCCTAATAAAATGTAAAAAAAATAATTGGACAAATCCTGGTTAAAGGATATGTTTTTCTCAAGAGAATAATTACCTATTAAAATAATAAATATTGACAAAAATAATATACAACTGTCAATTATTTCAGAAATGGTAAAATCAGGTTTGGTTTGGTTTTCTCTTCACAGGAGATACTTGGGCTGGGATTCACACACATACAATTTCAACCTAAAGTAATTTGGAAAAAATAATTAGGATGGAGAGAAACTGATTGTGTTGAGTGAAGCACATGGAGGTCAGAATTTAACGGCATAGAGAGACTACCAGTCCTTCTGGGATTGATTTCAACTTGTCCCAAATGTGATTTCTTTCTCCCCTGTCTTCTGAGGAAGAATATGGGCTTTTAATTTTTAGGATCTGCCCTCCAGGAAAATAAGAGGCATGCGAACCTAGTTGCTGAAGGTTCCTTGAAGTGCTCTTCCACATGGGTGAATTGGAAAACTCCAGACACAAGAGCAAAGAAACACTTGGCACCCCCTGCACCTGCTCCTGTGGCAAAGATTGTGTCCCATGTACCCTGAGCTCCCTCTGCTGCCTAATTAGGGTTGTGATGCTTGAGATGTTTGACCATTAAGCCTTCATTGTGTCTCCTAGTACGTTTCCTACATTTTACATGTCAGTGTCCTCAGGTTTCAGATTGTTAAAACACATGCAGCTGGTTGAGCTATAGTGGTTGCAATGCATCAATATGTGAAAACTGAGTTGTTGCTAAGACTCATCACAAGGCTTCTGTGCCACCTAACACAGGTCGTGTTTCCCAGAGCCTTTTAGATCTAGAAACATTGATATTTTCAGACCTGGAAGCTAGACATAGCACTTTGAGACATAGCACATAGCTTTCCCAACTCATGACTGGTCTGTAGCAGCTCTACCTGCACGATCACACCTAGGAATACGGGGGGAAATATAATTTAAAACCATTCTAAGATGAAAAGAACTGCTTTTGACATGAAGGTGCTTACAGGGTAGGACATTCATGTCACCAAGAAGAATCCAGAAGGGTGTCACCTCCACAGGCATCTCTGATTAACATGGTAAGGATGAAGGCCTAAGATACCTGACTTTCATGTGTGACTTGGAGCTCTGTTACCATATTTTACTGTAGGCGATCCACGTGTGCTGTGCTTGTGGAAGCAGAAAGAGGATGGCTCTGAGTAGGAGCAGTAATGGCCTCCAGAGGGGATTTTCCTGACCTGTGTTCTGTGAGGTCAATCTCTACCCTTCATCATTTGCACTGACTGTGGACAAACAATTTCTTCCTGAAAACCATGGGTAGATTTGTAGAAATGCAGACAGTTGGCCTGAGGTGTGAGCCATAATGAAGGGAATTCCTGGGGATACTATTTTCCTAGGAATGTTCCACTTTCTCTCTGGGCAGCCCAGTTCTACCCTTAGGACAAGGGTAGCCCATGAGATGTGCAGGCTGTTGAGTTAAAGTGGAAGGTAAAATGATGAACATTTCTGAGCATCCACTTCAAAACAAAACACTTTTATTAGAACTTTCCCCCTTATATAATTCAATACTTCAACCATATCAAGAAGAGTTGTATAATCTTTACCACAGTCAATTATAGAACAATTTCTCCCCCTCTGTAATCATTATTCATGTAATATATTTCACATACTTGCAAAACTGTATGCAACAAAACTTTCACCGATTCAACGCCTTCTACATGTGTAATTCAGTGCCATTGAGTATTCTTTTCAGGTTGTACAACCATTATTTTTATCCCCCTGCATATTGTTTCACTGCAGTTAAACTTAATTTAATGCCCCCCTAAGCCAAATCTCTTCCCACTTCACACATGGTAACCATAGATCGTTTTCTTTCTTTCTTTCTTTCTTTCTTTCTTTCTTTCTTTCTTTCTTTCTTTCTTTCTTTCTCTTTCTTTCCTTCCTCCCTCCCTCCCTTCTTTCCTTCCTTCCTTCCTTTTCTTTCTTTTCTTTCTCTTTCTTTCTTTCTTTCTTTCTTTCTTTCTTTCTTTCTTTCTTTCTTTCTTTCTTTCTTTCTTTTCCTGATATAACATTCACATTTCCATACTTAAAACACTTCTAAAAAAAAGTTGTATGCCCATTTTCAAAATAAGCTTAATGCTCCCTCCTGCTTCACAGATCCACTGATTACTCCTCCCCCTTCCATATAAACCATTGCCTCAGTTATGGTCTCTATTCATCCACTCCTTTACTTCCAAACTTGGAGATAATAACAAAAACAATTAAAAACAAAGATATAATTAAACATAAAGAAAAATTATAATGACATAAAGATACAAATAAGAGTAGAGTACAAAACAAATAGAGAAGGTACCTACTTCGCTCTTCCTGTCCTGCTCTTTATCTGCCTCCATGGTTGCTGTGGTAGTTGTATAATCTGCTGTCAATTTGAGACTTAAGATGAAGGGATGGAGTTTAGTCTGTCAATCTGGGTGCAGTTTGATGACATCATTTGGAGGCACTGAGGAGAAAAATAGCTCGCTGGAGGCAGGACACAGTCTCATGCCCTGTGAGACATTCCTGTCAACAATGCACAAGGAGCTACGCTAGAGCCCTGGAGCTGAAGGAGCCACGTGGAGACTCTTAACAGCTTTGAGATGTTTCCACCCATCTCCACTGGATCCACAAGACTTTGCACCCACTGGCATGTGCTCTTCATGCATTCGGCATCATTGCATGTGTTGCATGAGTCTGAAGAATTTATAGTCTGGTGTCAGATATCTGGGCTAATATCAGACTTATGGACTTGAACTGGACTGGGCGGTTATGCCTTCTTAATGTACAATTTCTCTGTGATATAAAGTTCTCTCTTGTACACATATGAATGTCTGTGAATTTTTTTCCCTAGTCCACCCAGACTAACATAGTTGTGGAGTTTCACATGTTCACTTTCCAGGCACTAGGTAGAGGTGCCCATGGTATATGACAGGATTTAGCTAGATCCATCCTCTAGGTGATCATATTCTGGGTACAGGATCTTAACATGGCTCTGCTCAATACTTACCTTCATTGAAAAATCAATGAAGATAAGGGCATTACAGCAAAGTGGGGTGAAGAAAGCAGATGGTACCAGGGTATCAATTATCTGGGATCTAAATGGCTTGTCTTCAAGCAGCCATCTAAGTCAGGTGTCAAGGAAGTCCACAATGAAGAAGCACACCAACATGTGTGACCCAAAGATAGTGACAATTCAAATGTGATGAAGGAAAAACCTTCAGAGCTCAAATTATGAACATCCCATTTGTCGAAGGGTAGGTGAACAGTGAGAACTCAAAAAAATCCATCTGAAGAATATTTAGTCATATTAAACCTCTGGCAGATCCCCTTGAAAAGCTTTACTCTCAGACAGAGATAACTGCGAACTTGATCACGGTGGATCAGACCATGGCATAATATGACAATTGGTCAGTTGACCTACCTCTCGATCCAACCTGTACTTGCTCTAAGGTAAAGCATTTCTCACTTGTTCCATGACAGGATTTTTTTTTTTTGCTGAACTTTAAAATATTGATGGTAGTCTTTCCTTCTTTATTCTTCATTTTCATTTTTATCTTTATATTATTATTTTCTTCTTGCTGTTTTATTTTGGTTTTGTTTTTTGTTGTTTCTATTGGGTTTCAAAGTTTGTAAAGCACAGAAGGCGCGGATCCCTAGAGACAATAACTGATGCAATGGTCTATAGGGCCCTAGGGGAGTAGAGGAGTAGGAAGGGTGAGGAACTTTCGGGAGCAAACAATGAATGTGGGACGGGGAGAGAACCAAAGAATTCATTATTATATATATGCATATATACATATAGTACAACATTTTAAACATCTATGTAAATGAATACTATTTTTAAAAAACATTTTATTAGGGACTCAGACAACTCTTATGACAATCCATACTTACATTAATTGTATAAAGCACATCTGTACATTCTTTGCCCTCATCATTTTCAAAGCTCCCTCCTCCCTCATGTTCCCTTGACAATTTATAAATTATTATTTTGTCATATCTTGCCCAGTTCAGAGTCTCCCTTCACCCCCTTTTCTTTTGTCTGTCCCCCAGGGAGGAGGTCACATGTAGAGCCTTATAATCGGTTCCCTCTTTCCAACCTACTCACCCTCTACCCTGCCAGTATCACCCCTCACACCCTGGTCCTGAAGGTATCATCCTCCCTGGATTCCCTGTGCCTCCAGCTCCTATCTGCACCAGTGTACATCCTCTGCTCTATCCAGACTTGCAAGGTAGAATTTGGATCATGGTAGTGGGGTAGGGGGGGTGGAGGGAGGGGTGGAAGCATTTATGAACTGGAGGAAAGCTGTATTCTTCATCAGTGCTATATCACACCCTGACTGACTCAAGTCCTCCCCTAGACCGCTCTGCAAGGGGATCTACAGTGGCCAGCAAATGGGCTTAGGGTCACCACTCTGCACTTTCCCCTTCATTCACTCTGGTAAGATTTTTTTTTTCTTATGATGCCTATACCTGATCCCTTGCACACCTTTTGATGACACAGGCTGGTGTGCTTCTTCCATGTGGGCTTTGTTGCTTCTGAGTTAGATAGCCGTTTGTTTACCTTCAAGCCTTTAAGACCCCAGACACTATCTCTTTTGATAGTCGGCACCATCAGCTTTGTTCACCACATTTGCATATGCACCTGTTTGTCCTCGGTGATTGTATCATGGAGGTATGCACCCAATTATATGATTTTTTTGTTCTTTGATGCCTGATATGTGAATATTATATACATCTATTTTTAAAACTATATAAAAACAAACAAAGCTTGACCAATGGTTACCATGGGTGAAGGTGAAATGGTTGTTGCTTAGGGGGGATTCAGTTTATATTATTGGTGATGGGATAATTTTGAAAAGGATATCAATAATGGTTGTAAACATGAAAAGTATCATCAAAGATACTCAATTGTACATATAACAGTGGTTGAATTGGAGAATGTTTTCCTGTGTACATTTTGCCAAAAATGTAATGATATGAACAAAAGGAAGAAAAAATTTAATCGATAGTGATGATGATTGTATGCCCCCCACTTTTTTTAAAAAAGAAGCATCTTTATTAATACAGTATTTATTTGTCTCTGTCAAACCTTGAGCCAATTATTTTCCCCAGGCTGTCCGGGGAGGTGCAGGGAAGGGAAATTTTGGGCAGAGAGACTTGGGACAGAGAAATGTGGGGGGTAGATATGGCTCCTTCACATGGTAAAAAGGATGAGAAAGGCCACCACCAGGCAGAAAAGCCCGAGGGCCTTCGAGAAGGCAAAGCCCAGGATGGCATAGGAGAAGAGCGGCTGCTTCAGAGAAGGGTTCCTGGCATAAGCAAGGATGAGGCTCCCAAACCCAGTCCCAATGCGGGCTCCAGAGATGCCACTCCAACTGTGGCAGCCCCAATGAGCTTGGCTGCTGTGTCAATGTCCTTTGAGATATGCTGGTTTGGAAGCTGTGACTAGGGATCAATCAAGTCAGGGAATGTAGGGATGCCAAGCTGCTGAAGCGCTCTTCTGTCAGTGTCTAGGATGTTTCTGCGCCACAGATGGGACACCTCATCAGCTGGGAGGCATTCCTGACCAAGGGATGAGTGGAGAAGAATTTGGCACTGGCAAAAAATTTTAGGGGATGAGGGGTAGTGGCAGGCAAGCTGCTCCTACTGCAGAGAAAATCAAGACAGGTATATGCCTCTTCTTGATATGATTGAATTATATCATGTGCATGAAATTCCAATAAAACTGTTTTAGAAAAGAAACAGAAGATCATCTGTTACTTACACAGACCCTCATTGAAGGGCTTTGGTTAACAGGCTCATGGCCCAGTGCCTGTCTTTGTGAATAACATTCTATTAGCACACAGCTATGCCCTTTTCTCTTTCATGCTGTTGTTTTCACAATCAGTAAGGTTGAATAATTGTCTCCAAGTCTATATGACCAATGGAATAATCAATTATAGTTTTCAGAGGTCTTTTTGAAAAAAGAAATTTACTGACCCCTGATCTAGGGGAAGAATCTGGATGAAAAACAGCAAGGCTTGATGAAAAACATAATTCTAAACTATGAAGATTGTTTGACAGGATATAATATTTTTAAAAAATAACTGATAGATAAGTAAGAACTACCAATCCTAATGGGACAGTCATGACTTGCCTAGCTGTTAAATGAAAATTCAGTCATTCAGACCCACGAACTGCTGTGTGGGAGAATTTGTGGTGGAATAATCTCATAAGGAAATACAGGCTTGGAAATCTTGTAGGAGCAGTTCTAGTCTGTCCTCTAGAATTACTATGACTTGGAACTGATCAATGTCAACAGAATTTTAGTTTGGGTGAAAGCAACTTTTTACAATATATTGTCCTTGAATAAATGACACCACGTTTCAAACCACCAACTTTACAGCCATTAATTGAGGCCTTAACGGTTAGCACTCCACTGAGTCTTCCTGAAAGATATTCAGACTGTGGCAGTTACATGATCTCCTGTGAACCTGCGAAGGGGTGCAGTCTAGCCTGTCAATCAGGTCACGCCTTAATGACCTCATTTGGAGGTGCAAAGGAGATGAATAGCTCACTGAAGGCTAGATACACTCCCTCCCTGTGAGGCATTGTTGTTGACAAGCCACATGGAGCTATGCTAATGGCAGCCAGAACCTTGGAGCTGGAGGAGTCACGTGGAGGCCCAAGCCAGCAGTAAGATGCTTCTAATGCCACTGGATCCACAAGACTTTCCACCCACTAACCCGTGATTTTCTTGCACCTGGCATGGTATCATGTATTGCATGAGTCTGAAGAGGAATTTACAGAATGGTATCAGACATATGGGCTAATATTGGCCTTATGGGTTTAATCTGCACTGGACTGGTGTGTTTTCTCAATATACCGTTGCTCTTTATATAAAGCTTTTTCCTATACACATAGGAGTGTCTATGAATTTGTTTCTCCAGTCCACCAGGACTAAAACACTGACCTTCTCAAAATACACACTGATCACCCCTGGAAAATTTCTACTCCCTATGGGACAAGCTCATTTGGGTTGGTTGTTTTTCTCTCTATGAGAATGTTTTATTTTCTTACAATACAACTTTGAATTCACAGATATTAAGGGTAGGAACTGAATCATAAAAAGAAAACAAAACATAAATTCCCGTGTGAAATAGTGAGATGAAGAACCCTGGATCACAATAGAGATCCAGACTAGAAATTCCCTCTCCAAATGCACATGATCCAGAATCATTCCTTCTGTTCATGCCCTTACAGAGCCCTGCAACACAGCTCCCTCCCTGCACAGGAGGTTTGTGTCTGTACTCACTTTGACTTCTCTCTGTGTTTCTTCCCCACCATTATACATGGACGTGTGATTGACTTTTAGACTGTCCTTTTGCTGATACGGTGTGTTCTTGGCAATGTCTCTGGAGATGGTAAACCAGCTTTCATGGAATCTGTACAATATGTGATATCAACAGTACTAATAAGACACCCTGCAGGCCTGGAACTTGGCTCATACAGGTCATGGAAAAGTTACTAAATGTAAATCCAGAGTTTGCACATTAGAATCTCAAAAATGTCTTATGCTCCCTCAAGTTTCCTTCAGACTCAACCAGTTGCACATTGCAATTGCCATTTTCAAACAAAATATATGCCGGTCATGAAAACGATCACACATGTCAACTATGTGCAACTCATACCCACTCACACACACTTGCTCTCAATAGCATTACTTATTAAAATAGCTGCCTGAAAAACCCAGCTTAGTACAGACTCCATGATGATTCTGTGTTCATACAAATTTCAGAACAGCGACTCTTGTAGATTATGGTACTGAGGATCTTCTCCAAGAACTGTTTTGTTGGGATTGGGGTGTTTTTTTTATCAGCATAAGGAGGGCCTTTATTTGCATATGCTTCTCCTGGAGAGAATGAGCCTGATTCACAGATAAAGCAGTCACAAAACCCCATGCTTCAATCCCTGAGCGTTTCACCTCTGAGAGTTTCCCCAAGAAGAGGAAGAAACTGACATATTGGCAATGAGGCCTATTTTCCCAGGTGTATTAAATCAGAATAAGAGCTAAATTTGAGTAAATACATCATGAGACTATATCCAATGGACTATGTGCAGATTTGCATGTGAGTGGTAACTTTGTAATAAAGTGTAAAAGGGGTCAATCTGAGATGAGAATGTTGGCTGCTTCCTCATAGAACACATTCCCTTCCGTGACTTCTCCATTCTTCTAGAACAAGGCCTATTCTTTCAGGCCACAGAAAGTGATGAAGAAGATGGTTGAGGAGGGAGACACAAATTAAGTTTGAGAACAGCTTTGGGAATAAAGGCAGTAGTCCTCTCCTCTCAGGGACTTATATCTTTCTAAGATACTCAGAACAAAACCAAGAGCATTTAAATTGTCAGATACTCATTTTCTCTCTGCAATAGATTATGTAAAATTAGATATTCAAATATTTGAAGGTCAGCTAAATCTAGAAATCTCATTGAATTCAGCCAAAAATAGCTCCCATTCAATGTGTGCTGTAAATAGGAGTGGCTTTTGTAAGTCACTAAGATGGAAGAACTTTTCTTTGACAACTACACTCCTACATCTACTCAAGAGTTATTCTAGTGTGGAAAGAGTACATGCAACACTAAAAAAATTACCTTTGACACAGGAAGACATGTAGTATCCACAAAGTCATCATTAATAAAGTTATTCACACCTAATCTTACATTTCATACAGGATCTTATACCAAAATAGCTGAAATTCTTCACTTAAGGTTGTGTGTCAATGGATACTGGGAATGTTACCGGTATCAAACAACAAAATACTAGCAAAGCCACTAGGAGGAGGATGAGCTCATTAATAGGACAAATGTGGACCCTCTGGGTGAAACCAGAAGGAGTGGCCGACATTCTTTGGGGCTGTGAAGGTGAAGATACAACATCCAGCATGAAGAACTGAATGATCCCATTTGGCCCTAAGCTCTCCCTGAATCCTGAATTTTCACAAAAAGGTAGTGTGTTTCCTGGACTATCATGGGCTGCAGGTTCTGAAGGATAGACTGATATAGGATATTAACACCCAGATAATAAAATGCAGTTGGCGAATTTATGTATTTTCAGATGGGATTCCAGAAAAGATACACACACACACACACACACACACACACACACACACAGCCACAAAGGTTAGGAAAAACAACCAAAGCTGTCCTGACCCCTGAGATTTCCCCAAATGTTGGAAACTTGACTGAATAATTTGTGGTAGTAGAGCCCTGCGTTCGCACTCTACCCTGGGGTAAAAAAAAGGAAAACAAAAAAAGCAAAAATCAGCAACAACAAAAATTGTGTCATTTGAAGAAACAATTCAATATAAAATAGGCAGACTGCCTATCTTTTATTAAATTATTAGCTAGATGATTGCCAGAATTCCTCAGAGTGTGCTGAAAGAACATACTGTTAGACTTTCAGCCAATACTCAAACACTTAATAGATACCTTTACCCAGGCACCATTTTCCTGAAGTCTGATTGGAAAATATTTTATCTGAGCGTCTTGAGAACTCTGATGCAGGGACCGCTGGCAAAGTCATTTCCTGTCCTTAAAGGTTAAGAAGCGGATTGTTGCTGTGGGACAGAATATAGTTTTGGTTACAATATAACTTTGAATTCACAGATGCCAGGAGTAGGCACAGAAGTATTATTTTTTAAATTAGAGATTTCCCACAAGGAACTGAGATTTCTGAGAATCCACATATAACCACAGGAAACCAGCCTTGAGCTCCAGCTGCTCCTGGGTCTGAGTCCTGTGCTTTGTGGGTCCTGCGCACCCCCTGGAGACCAATATCCTCCCACCAGGGGAAGTTTGTGTCCGGGCTCTCACTGACTTCCCCTCACTGTGTCTCTTGCACAGTAATACATGGCTGTGTCTTCGGCTTTCAGGCTGTTCATCTGCAGATACAGCGTGTTCTTGGCGTTGTCTCTGGAGATGGTTAATTGGCCCTTTACTGAATCTGTATAGTATGTACTAACACCAGTACTAATGCCTGCGACCCACTGCAGGCCCTTCCCTGGATACTGGCGGGCCCAGCTCATCCATGGTCACTGAAGGTGAATCCAGAAGCTGCACAAGAGAGTCTCAAAGACTCTCCAGGCTTTCTCAGATCGCCCACAGACTACACCAGGTGCACCTCACACTGAACACCTGCAAACAGACACTCTGATTAGATGACTTACATACAAACACATGCACTCACAATTATACACACACACACAGCAAGCTCTACAATGATTACCATGTAAAATGGCCAAAATGAAAGCCACGTTTGGTACCAAATTCATTATGTGTCCTCTGGACTAGCTCTTGCTTTCAAAATATTAACAGCAGAGACCCCAGAAACGGGTACTGTCCTCTGAGAAGTCCCACATCAGGGCCTGTGGTTGTTTTATCAGCAGGCAGAGAGCTGCATTTGCATGTCCCCTGATATTTAGAAGCAGATGAGTAGAGAATATGGACAAGAGTTCTCCCTCAGACTGAACGAGCACTCCCAACAGAAAACAGCTCTTAAGCAGGTTGTTTATCAAGCATTGCTTTAATTGTTATCAATTATCAATCTTTTTAAAAAATAGTTTTCAATTTGTAAACTTTATATTACATACATAACAAACTTTCTAATTGAGTGGTATGAGCATTCACAATGCATCCTCTCTGATTCCCCTTATGGTGTGGATTCACATGATGATAGTGGACCGTTCTATTACCTGTTTCTTGTGTGGGAACCTTACTGATTTTCTTTCCTTCTAAGCATTTCCATATTTCAGTGATATTTGTACAGTGTGGACAGGAAGTTCTTCATAAAGCATGTCCACAAAACATGCAGAATGGTGTCTCCTCTCCGGTTTCTGATCTGAGAGATTCCAGTCCTCCTGCTTTTGTGATAATCAGGAAACCTGGCTATTTATCACTTTTCTTCATCTTCTAAAAGAGTCAGTTTTCATATAATCAGCTTACTGGTGGTGTTCCTGTTATTTCATTTATCTTGGTTACTTTTTTATTGTCTCTCCCAGGCCCGTGCTACCTATGCCATGGATATTACCTATGCATACTCACCCTTTTTCTAGTTCCATTAGTTGGAAACTGAAGTAATCAATCTCAGAGTTTTACTTCTACACTATACAACTGTGTGTTGCTATGAATTCCTCATTAAGTTCTCTTCAGATGAACCCCACGGTTTGTTGTCTTGTGATTTCATTTAATCCAGTACAGCCATCCAGGATGTGAAAATCATTAAACACATGTTCATGACACAAATAATATAGTATATATCCAGATATTCATCACTCACACTCACTGCCATGAGCCAGTGCAGACTCATCATGACCCTATAGACAGCGTAGAATTGTCCTTGAGCACTTCTGAAACTGTAACTCTTTAGGGAGAAGAAAGCCCTGTTTTTCTACTGTGGAACAGCTAGTACTTAAGAACTCCTGAAATTTCAGGTCGCAGCTTAATGAGTAACCAACACACCACCAGGATTCATTTATGCATACATATATTTAAATGTGTTTATGCATACAACATATAAATGAATGAATATTGAAATTGATGTGGTGTTTTGTAATATTTAGGAAGACAAGATTCTCAGAGAAAATGTTTTGGAGGGAAAGGAAACCCTAGATACTAAGAGGAAGCTCCTTGCTCCCATGCCTCCCCCATTGCCCTTGCCCAGAAGTCTGGCTCCTGTGCTCTGTGCAGGTCATGTGATCCCTATAGACTAAGGTCATTATTACAGGGAAGGTTGTGCCTGGATGGCACTGAGTCCTCTCACTGTTCCTCTCACACAGTAATGGACAGCTGTGCCCTCAGTGGTCATTGCGCTCAGCTGCGGGGAGAACTGCTTGGTGGATATGCTTTTGGCGCTTGAGAGTCAGCTGCATTAAGGCAGGTAATTGTTTCCTGATGCTCAAACATATTGATAACAAGTGCTGCAAACTTTTCTGCTGGTTGTGGTAGATTCAGGTCCAGAAATATGGAGCCACAAGAGACAGCAAATCTTAGGGAGAGGATTTGTGAGGGATTCATCGCACCCAGGATAGGGAGGAAAAAAATCCATGCTGACAACTAATGTAAGTCTCTTTTATGTTAACCCATTTTTGGAGTCTCTTGCTATTACGAGAGACATAACTTCCAGGCCAAAGAATATATGAAAGAAAATAAAAACTTGCGGACAAGTTATACAGTTTCTGGAGAATTGTGACCAGTGTGGTGCCTTTCACCATGTTTTGAACTTTAACCTAGAAATTGAAGGAGTGATCTGCATGTTAGAGCCCAAGGAGAACAAAGTAGAGATACTTTCAATCTTTTCTCAAAAAACCGAAAAGAGAGTCTAATGTCTTCATCTTCTCTGGAATTGGCTTCCATTTATTGAGAACTCAAGTTCCTTACACCAAAGAGTGGAGAAAATGTCTGGACACAGAAAGCTTAGAGAGTGTTAAGAAATTCTGATTTCATTAACCCCCAGCTGACAGTGGATATTACTTCTACTGTGTTCTCTCATTTCTCTGAATAGTCTCTTGAAAATTCAGTCCTCTTTCTTTAGCCTAACATGTAAATTAGCACGAGTTGAGATGGTGGACATGTACAGAGTTTTGAGATGCAAATGGGCAAAGGACATGAATAGATACTTGACTAAAGGGGACATTCAATTTGCAAAGATACACATACAAATATGTTAATTCCCATTACTCATTGGTGGTGTTATTGTTTATTTGGTTGACTTTGCTTTTGAGATCTTTTCTTGGAATGGTTACAGAATACCTGGCCATATTTTCTGGAAAACATTTTAAGCACTTTCACGGAATATTTTTTCTAAAACATATATGTTTAATACAACCTGTAGTGTGGTTTGTTTGTTTTTTCCATGAATTTTCATTGTGCATCACAGTAATACAGAATCATTGAAAGCTGTAGTAGTTTCTCTGTGCAACACGCTGTTCTGAGCAAATAACCTGAGAAGCTGTACTAACTGAAAACTATGACATCAAGATTGAAGGAAGCCAGGTTCATAATCCGGCACATGCAAATGACATAAAACTACATGTTGTAAGACAATATGACTTGTAGAACTTACTGATAAAGAGCAGGGATTACTGCCTTCACTTTAGATTAAAATTCAATGTAAAGAAAATTAAACTCCCTAATATGGGACCAATGGAAAGTATCAGGATAAATGGGGATAATATTGAAATTTGGAAGAAGTTCATCTCTCTTGGATCTACAATCAATATTCATGGAAGCTTGACTCAATCAACTGCTGCATTTAGTTGAGGAAACCTGCTGCACAGACCTCGTCAAAGGTGAAGAGCAAGGAAGTCTCTTTGAAGACTCAGATGTACCTGGCCCAAATTATGAGGTTTCCAATTGTCTCATGTGCATGTCAAAGTCGGACAATGAATGAAAAGGATGAAAGATCAAACGATGTACCTGAAATATGGTACTGGAGAATAATTTGATGGTAGGATGGACCACCAGAAGAACAAACAATTGTATATTGAATGATGTGCAATGCTTAATAGAAAGAAGGGAGGAGGTGATTACTTCATCTCAAGTACTTCGGACATTTGTTAGGAAAATCAGAACTTGGATAAGGACCTAATGCTTTATGAAACATAAGGTTATTAAAAAAGGTAACCTTTAACAAGCTAGATTGGCACAGTAACTGCAAAAAAGGCCTCATACATCACAACTGTGAGAATGAAGCAAGACCTACGCTTCATTCTGTTTCCTCTAGTGTTGCTGTGGGTCCAAATTTATTTGATAGGACTTAAAACAGCAAAATGCAAGGTCAATGACAAACATTGAACTCAATGCAGAGTAAGTGAAGGCATTCACCTTTCAAATTGGAATCAGATAAGGCTATCATTAAATACCAATCTTAATTCGTATTGTGCTGAAACTGTGGTAGCTAAATAATCTGGTGTCAGCTTGAGAATATTGAAAGTAAAGGGGTGGAATTTAGCCTGTCAATCGGGTCACAGCTTGATGACCTCATTTGGTAATGCTATGGAAATAAATAGCTTGCTGGAGGAGGGATACACACTCACTCTAGTTGTGGGATACAAAATGCCCCCCAGCTTTGTCTCACACAAATTTCTGACAAACAGAGGTTATTTGAAAGCTCATGGTGGGAGGTCAGATGCTTAGACATATTCCTCCTGCAGGCATCTGTTCCACTCTAGGTGGGGTACCCACCCAACTGTTAATGGTTTCCATGGAGAGCCAGGAAACAGGTCAAACCTGCTTGGTGACATACAAAGTTAGGCTGCCATCCTGAATCTAGGATCCACCCATCTTATCACATGTAAACCCTTAATCCCTCCTCTTCCTATAGTGTATGTACCCCTATATCACCCCCCCTAATACTACTGTATTACCTATACCACAACCCTTTTCTCTGATGCATGTCTTTACCTGTAATTCGGGGGCTTACATGCCCCACCCAAAAGAAGATATATAAGCCTGGGTTAACAATATAAAGCCCTCTCCCCTCACTCTCCCTGGCTCTCAGCTCTCCCTTCATCTCCCTCCATCCTTGCTCCCCTGTTCCCTTTCCCATTGTCCTCCTTCCTCTCCTCCTCTCTCCTGCCCTCCTGTCTCCCATCTCCACGTGGACCACCAAGTGGGGCTGAGGTGAGCATGCTACCAGGAAATGTGTCTGACTCCATTATTTCAATCTCCTAATCTCTCCGTATTCTCTAGGACTTTATTATAATCTTTATATATCTCAACTGTACTATTGTGCCTATCAAACCTGCAATTAGTTGTGGGAGGCTGACCTTTACCTCACACTCCCTGTGACACATTCCTGCTGATAAGACACATGGAGCTACACTAGATTCCTGCAGCTGGAGGATCCTGTAGAGACCCCTGCCAGCATTGAGAGTTTCCATTGCCTCTGGATCCACAAGTCTTTCCACCTACTGGCCTGCGATCTTCCTGTATCCAGGGTCATTGCATGTGTTGCATGAGTCTGAAGCGGTATTTTTAGATTGGTATTGGACATATGGGTTAATATAGGACGTATGGACTTGGATAGGATGTTTTCTCAATATACAATTGCTCTTTTATATAAAGGTCTTTCTTAAACAGATTTGAGTGTCTATGAGTTTGTTTCTCTAGTCCACCCTGACTAACACAAACTTTGAACAATAGCTATCAGTCAACAAATGAAAACCAAATGCATCCTAAATGGCAACAAAGAGGTAAAACTCTCTATAATTGCTGATGACAACTCTCTGTAATTGCTGATGATTTTCTAAACATAGAAAATCCAAAAGCCCTAGAAGAAAATTGTTGAAAGCTCTGAAAAGGAAATCAGAAAATAATATCATTTACAATAGCTACCTAAAAGATAAAATAAATGGAATAAACCTAAGAGAACCAAAGTCTTGTAGAAAGAAATCTATAAGAAAAACACTACTCCAAGTTACCAAAAGAAATGCAAATAATGAGACTAATGGACCATGTTCATGAAGCAGAAGGCTCAGCTTTGTGAAAATAACACACTCTAAGCAATCTATAATTATAATGCAATTACCATTATAATTAACTTCTGACCAAGATCCCAGTGTCTATCTTCAAGGACATGGAAATTACTGACCATATTTTAAAAGAAATGGGAGGAGATGAGTCACTCAGGGTTCAGTGTAGCAACAATGAAAATCAAAACCTTCCTCTAGTGCTTGAACGCTTCCTCCCCTCAATTCTCCTGATCCCAATTCTGCCTTGGGGACCTGGTTAGACCAGAGGATGCACAGCGGTGCAGTAAGGATCTGGAAACAGGGAATCTAGGACGGATGAACCCCTTAGGACCAGCGGTGAGAGTGGCGACACCTGGAGGGAAGGGGGTATAGAAAGGGAGAACCGATCTAGGGGATCTACATGTAACCTCCTCTCTGGGTGATGGGAAACGGGAAGGAAGGTGAGGGGAGAGACCAGACAGTGTAAGATAAGATAAAATAATAATTTATAAACTATTAAGGGTTCATGGGGGAGGGGGGAGAAAAGAGGGAGGGGTAGGGGAAAAAGGAAAATGAGATGATTCCAGGAACCCAAGTGGAAGGCGAATTTTGAGAATGATGAGGGCAATGAATGTATAAGGATGCTTTACTCAATTGATGTATGTATGGATTGTGATAAGAGTTGTATGAGCCCCAATAAAATGATTTATTAAAAATTACTCTTCAACTTAAAAAAATGAAACAAATCCATCATAAAAAGGCCAAAACTACACAGACACTCCATACCTAGGAGATCCAGTGGTGTTGTAGATTACAAAATAGACTACTATTTGCAAGTTCTGCAGTTCAAGACCATCATCTAATCCTCAGGAGAAAGACAAAGCTTTCTGATCATGGAAGGTTTTACAGTCTCAGAAATCCAAAGGGGCAATGATGGATGGTTTGTCCTGTACAGTTTCTATGAATCTTAATTGATTCAACAGCAGTTAAGTTGGGTGTTTGGGGGTGGGGGGACAATCCCTATAACTGCACTTGAGATTGACCTATGGGAAAAAGGACAATCACAGTTTAAGTGGATCATCGCTAGACTTGTCTCTGAGTCCCTAAGACAGTCTTCTCTGGAAATGTCCACCTGGAAAAAAAATCACTCACTTGTGTCTCAGGTATTCTGGATGTGAATTAGCTAGTTTCTAGAGAATATACTAGAACAGATTGATCCAGATATAAAGCCAAGGGTCACACAGCAGAATATGTTTCCCAAATCCAGGCAGATGAACTACCTCAAGAAATGATTTCAAAATACTTTCCCTATGCAAATGAATGGATTGAAATTGAGGACACAACCTTGTATGAGTGTGCAAGATAAAAACAAATTTTAAAAAAATGTCCCCAAACAAAGCAACACACTCAGGGAATTAAAATAGAGATAAAATGACTCCAGGTGGGAATACACAGTTAAAATGGAGTCGGCATAAGTCTAAACATAGGACAAGCTACTAGAAACTTCTTCAGAGGAAACAGAAATTTACCTTTGGGCAATAAATAAGCAGGAGCAGCTCCCACACTCCCCCGGCTTTGTAAAAATTAAAGAAACAACGCAAAATTCTTGAAGAGTGTATGTGGGAAGGGAGATCTTCCGTACTTGGCTCTTGCCCTTCTATCGAGACCAATACGCTTTCCCAAAGAAAGACTGGCCTTCACTTTGGCTGAGTTCCTGCTCACTGAACCCCATCTTTGTACAGCTGGGCCTGTCTCTTTCTCCTTTTACTTGCCACCTGCCAGACTGTTGACTGATAGCCACCAACCTGGGTCACCTCGCTTGAGGCCTCCAGTCCTGGAAGGACTTAGCCCAGCTACCTGGGAATGCCAATCATGTCTCAGTGCGCGGTGCGTGCGCTGGAATATCACTTCAACAACCTCAAGGGTGGGTGTACTCCCCGCAGACACCCTACTGGCTGGCAAGGAGCCAGGGCATTTCCAGACCTGGGTTCTCCCCGCGCCCCGCTCCCCGGGGAAAGTTACTGCACAGGTCACAACATTGGGCAAACCTCAGGAGGAAGCCCTAACGTTCTGTGCACCAGCTGCAACCACTCGCTTCCTGAATAGCGTTCACTTCTTCATAGCGAGAGAAGAAAGGGACCCGGGGCTCATCTTTGAGCTGAAGATGTTCCAGGAGTCTCGGGGAGGTGGCACACTGTATGGAGACAATGCAGGGGGCTTAGGAGAGACCTGCAAAGTGACTAATCGGGAACACAGACGCCCAAAGCCAGTCTGGGATCCCCCTTTCTCCAACAGGTTTCTCGCAAGGAATTCCAACCAATCCCCAAACAGGGGGATGGGACCAGTCTCTGGGACACCCTCCCACATCTCACCGTACAAGGGGAGAGGTACTGGATAAGAGGAGGTGAGGGGAGAAGGGTGCTTGCACCCGAGCCAGGCTGCTGTGTGCGGCAAGGTCACCCCAACTGGTCACCAACACGACCCCAACGTGGGCGCGCCGACTACACAGAGCTCAGGCTGCAACACTTCTCTGGCTCCACACCGTGCACAGCAAGTAGGAACCTAGCTATGACCCTCACTTCCGGCTAGGACACTGCCACTTCTGTCCTGTCTCAGCGTGACCCGGAATAGGAGAAGCATAGTCATGGGTGTGATTGGGAAACACATAAGTGAAAATTCAGTCAGGACAGACTTCATTAAGCACAGATATTCAGGAAAATATGGATGTGGTAGAGGTTAATATGGATGTGGCAGAGACATCAAAAACAGTAGCTCCTGGTGCTTAAATTCCCACCAACATATCTGAAAGTTTGTTCTTCATAACACTGACCATACAGGAAATAATTCAGATGAGTTGGAAATAATGCAATGTGTAGGTCTTAGTGGGGAAAAACCCCCCCACCAGATTCTTATCCTGAAAAACGGTTAGATTAGTATTACATGTATGATCAAAGTCACATATCCCATACAGCACTGAGCTAAAAGCACCAACCTGTGACATTCAGTATCCACATCAGAAAAGGTGACGCCTGAGTCACTGTGATAGTGGGTCAGGATGTCATTCTCTTACAACCAGAATCTCACAGCTGTGCTCAGGGCCTCATAAAACAATTAACAATACACTTCTACCAGATCGACACAGTTGTATACAAAATAAACTGAATATGTTCTTCAGCTCTTGGATAGTCGAGTACATTTTAACTTCCAGGTGGTGCTTATACATGTCTGAGACTGAGAAAATCAACCACTGCATCACCTGTCTAGTTTTGGACTATTGTCTATAAGGACACTACTTGCTGTGGTAAAGATGAAACATGTTCTGTAAAATGTAAAACACAAAAGCCTAAGGAGCTGTTTCTCTGCTCTCTGTGGTTCTATGAGTCAGAATTCACACAACAGCTCTGACTTTATTGTTCTTCTTTTAAATGTATTTTCTTATTCTATATATGTAAAACCTTTAGAGTTTTGTGTATTTGCAAACCGGAGGCAAAAACAAGAGATATATCACTTCAACCATGGAGCTTGGTAAACAAGAGGAAAACTTTTTAGATTGAAAGAGGCTGAGACAATGGGCTCAAATATAAGAACAATTATGAGGATGGTTTAGGGCAAGCCAGTGTTTCTCCCTGTGGTGATATGGTCACTATGATTTGGAACTAACTTAGTGACACCTAACAACAACCTCTCTTGTACAGGGACTGTGTGTACAATAAGTACTGAAATGTTAGAGTGTTTCTTTTTAAAATAAGCAGTAAAGTAATAATCATTCCAGAATCTTGTTGAAAAAAATATAATCATGGTTTTAATATGTATACCTGCAATATGAATCAATAGTAAAGGGCAAAATTGAATAAATATAGATTTGTACAAGAAACCTTTTTATTAATGCATGAGAAACTTTAAAAGAAAATTTTATGACTACAGAGAATATGGGGTAAAATTATTTATAAAATACACTCTACAACAGAATATATTATACTAATATTTTAACAATAAAGGAACATATTTGATGATTACATAATATTGGTTTAGGTGAGTGAGTAGATCATACATCAGACCAGTTTATCTTTACATTTGTGGAAATGGGATGGATTGAGTTAGAGAGCGCCTATCCCTGACTTTGAGTTCATATTTCAACTTGATTAAGTGGGATTATTACCAGGGATACAAGAATGTTTCAATATTAGAAAAAATTAATGTAACCAACCACATAAATAGGACAAATAATAAGAACCATATCATATTAATAGATGCGTAAAAGGCATTTGACAATATCTACTACCTATTCCTGATAAAAACCCTCAATAACATAGAAATAGAAAGGAGAGACCTCAACACATGAAATATATTAAAGGAAACATTCTGTGTAGGACAATTAGTTGACTGTAACTTGGTCGAAATAGACACTTATTCACATAGAAAGGTTTCATTAAAAACCTATGTGAACATAAGAACCCACAGATTGGGGGGAAATAAATCTTTAGCAGTGCGGGGAGAGAGAGAGAGCAAGGGAGGAGAAGAAGACAACAGGATAACTGGCATTTTCAGGGATTCCCCATCTTGATGCTCACCTGATCATACACAGGGAGCAGAGCCTGAAGCACAGGGAGCAGAGCCTGAAATCAGTGTCTGAGTTTCAGAGGCGTCCAGGTGAAAAGCAGGAGAGATGTGGTCAGGTGGAGCAGATGGCAGCAGATGCTGTCAAGTGTGTGTCTCTGTGGCCCTAGCTGCTGGAGTGTCTCTTGGGGAAATTCCCACTTGGGAAGCATGCCTTCCACCCATCACTTTTCTTTCAGTTTGTCTTTGTGCCTGGACTTGTGTGGTGTTGGGATTCAAATGCAAACGCTTTTCAAATGCAAGCTGGGCCACCCAAAGTGCTCAGATTTCAGCAGGGCTTCCAGACTAAGAAGAAACTACTAAGAATGAATCCTTTGCCTTGCCAGGCCCTGAGCCTCACCTCCAGGAACCTCCCTCCACGACACCCTCATTACCTCCAGGCCCCGCCCCTTCCCACAGAGACCACCCCACCCCCTCCCCAGGTGATAGTTTCCTGCTGAACCCATTTCCTCTGAGTGAGAAGGATCCAAGAGTGCGGCCCAAGAGCTTCTGTGGGTGAGTTTCTGTGTTTCTGTGCTGATCCCTGGCGCGGAATCCCCTGCAGGCCTGGAGTCCCAGCTGTGTCCGGGTTCCCGTGGACGTTACACTTCCCTCACCCCATACAACAGTGTTCCAGGTCGCCGCGACCCCCTGGGACATTTCCAGTTAAATCCTTATTGAATTGGTTGCAGGCCTTTGCCTTCGGGCGCGGGAATACTCTGGCCGCTTTTCCTGCTCAGAGCTCCTCCGTCCAGAAAGGCGCGATTGCGTGTTTTTTTTTTGTTTTTTTTTTTGGGGGGGGTTGCCTGGGGCCTGTCCCTTCGTGTCAGGTCGCGGGCATGAGAGCATGGGGACCCCAGAGTGGCCTTTACTGAAAGGAGAGGCAGCCTTTCAGTCATCAGGCCACCCCACTGATGACCGAGGTCTGTATTAGAGCTTAACTTCTCAGCACCCTGCTTTGCAAAGGGGTACCAGAGCAGTGACAGCCCCAAATCCCCGCACAGATCTGGTCCTTGCATAGATTGCAGAGCCCCACATGGAGTGAGCCTCTATTGAGTGGTTTCTGCCCAGGAACCAAGGTAGTAGGTAATCTGGCCCTCAGGCTTTGCAGGGTGGCTTTGCTTCACCTCTGCAGGCAGCCCATGGAGAAGCAGTTTCTCTTGGAGGTTTGCCTGAGTGTGTGTCCTTGATGGAGGTCACCAAACTGGAGACAGTCCAGGGGACTCCTAGTCAGGAGCCACTTGCTTTTAGCCTTTCCCTGACTGCATTGGTCAGGAGGCCCTGGACCCATTTTGTAAGCCTGCTATCTAAGGATGGAATGTCTGCCATTGAGATGCATGCTTTTGTGAGTTTCCTTTGCCCCGCCCCTCCCCCACACCCTCTTTGGCTCACATCTCAGTTGTGAACCTTGGAAGCCATTTCCACCTCCTGTTGGTGGCTTCCTTCATTCAGATGATGTGTTTGTGCCCTTGTGCTGTCTTTGTCTCATAAGATTTAATAGATGTTCTCTTTAAACTATATTTAAAACGCGGTCTCCTTTTTACTCTACTGCATGTTCTTAACCATTTCTGCCCATCAAAAACTAGCTTGTGCTCTGATTTGGACTACAAAAGGAACTCCAATCTCAAATATAATTTACAGAGAACATTTATTAATTATTAAAAGAGACAAAGAGAATACAAAGACGCGGACCCATCACCGGATGGAGATCATAGTGCAGTTCAGGGAAACAGTCAAGTCGGGAATCGAATGAAATAAGATTGCAACAGAGGAAACGGTCACACGTTTCTGATTGGTGGAGCATCAGTACAGCATGTTATAAATGGGACTACAGAAGCAGGGGCAGGACTGTAACTGAGCCACCTTCATTGCCAGATAGAGCATTTTACAAGATTGTTCCAAGTCCTTCTGACCCAGGCAGTCAGGGCTCAACTGCTAAGGCATGGCTCCTGACTATAGGACCCTCTGCATTACCTGGAGATCCGTGAATGGTATTCACCTTCCCAGTTCCTCTGTCCCTGGGCCAATTTAATCTATTTCCTTGCTTGATGATCAGAAAGAATTCAATGGAGGCTTAATCTACAGCCATCTATCCTATAGCGCTTTACTCACTGGAGTGCTAAGACTTTAATCTCTAATACAGCTCCTTAGATTTGTGTCTGCGGATGCTGGACTTTTCCACTTGGAGTGTGAAGAGCCCCAGGGGGGGGGGGATGTTTCCCCTATAAGCCTCAACCCAGAGATTGGTTGCATTGATGGCTCATCTCTCTTTAAACTGCCACTTTCCCCCCTGCCGCCCACCCTCTTATGATCCTTCTTGGCTCTTAGAGCTTGCTGGCCCAGATTTAATATCCACTCATATTTTTAATAGGGAGTTTTGGTTTCCTTTTACATCCTTTTGATTTGCAGGACCCAGCAATTATTTTACTTACTTATTTTCAAGTCATTTTATGTATTAATGTGGAGAAATAATAGGTCTTCCCCTGTAGTGTTTCAGTTTTGAAAATCCACAGGGCAGTTCTACTCTGTTCTCGGGGGTCACTGTGAGTCAGAATTGATGTAAGTTAGTGGCACATGTGGTCAAGGTCAGCACTTTTTGGTAATTTCAGTTATATTATTTTCACAGTGACATAGATTGAAATCCATCATTTATCCTACTGGATACAGAAAGCGTTTGAAATATCCTGATGTTTATTAATTAACCAGATGAATTTAGCTTCTATATTTTCCAGCTTATGCTTGAGTTGGTCCCCATCCTCCCCAACCCCCTCTCCCCACATGATTTATTTTGAAATCATTAATAGTGGACATACATCCACATCCTAATGGCTGCATACTGTGACTGAACGACCCTAAGTCTCATTTGCTAACCTGCTGACACTCGCCTCTATATTTCCATTGCTTAAGCTTGCTATTTCTGCATTGGTCCCCGGACCCACCAGATTCAAAATGTTAGTGGGCTGCTGCCCATGCCCATGTTGGATATCAGCAGGAAGTTCCCTAGCTGCTCCACCCCCCTTAGTCAGCGTGTACAGTTGTGATCGGAGGAGAAAAGTATTCCCGCCCGTTCGTGGTTTCTTGCTGTATAAACCAGAGTTCAAGTAGTGCGCTTGGGGCCCGATGGATTGAGCGCCAGCTGTTTCCTGGCGGCCAGCTCCAGTGAAGCTTTGCATTTGATCCTTTTCCCTGTGGCCCTGATTAATCTTTTGATTTACTTTTTTTTCATATGTTAGCTCTTCAATTTGTTTGCATTTGCTGTTCAAGAACTGAGTCCTACTAATAGCTCCTCCTTTTAAAATTTGTGTCATGATTATTTCTAATAGAAGGCAACCTCCAGATATATAACTGTTATATATAGTAAGATAGCATGTTATTTAAAATAAGATACCATTTTCTCTGTGCCCCACTGCATGGTAATGCTTGAATGTTCTAGCCTTTTATCCACGCGTTCTTGATAAGAGGCTTGTTTTGTCCACTGCGCTACAGTGGATTCTGTGAGTGATGTCACAGCACCTTCCACTCCTCCTTGGGGTTTCTAGGCTATAATCGTGCGTTACCAGATGGCCACTTCATGGAGCTGCCAGTCCTTTAACCACTGGAGCAGTGGGGCTTCTTCACGTACTAATTTAGATGGGCCACACTGACATGTTATTCATTGCAGACATGGTGATTCTTAATGGGAATTATATTTGTTTTTGATTTAGTCATAATTTCAATGTAATATCCATGTGTGTACATAGACAAGAATATGTGATCATGTTCAATTTCCCCTTTGGTTAGGTGTCATGGAGTTAGTTCCATCTCATGGCTATGTCATGTGTTATAGAGCAGAACTGTTCCATAGTTTTTCTAGAGCATCATGTTTGTGGAAGCAGATCTCCTGTTCTTCCACAGTAATGCGGGCTGTTTACCCCCATCAAGTCTCAGGGGAACAGTCTAGTGCAAGCTGTTTGTGCCACCTAGAAACTTTGTCCCACCCCCCAAAACAAACTCACTGCCACACAGTCAATTCTGACTCATAGTGTTCCTCCATAGGTATCTGATAACAAAATCTATACAGAAGCAACCAGCCTCATTTTCCTTTTGCAGATGTGCTGGTGAGGTTGAACTGCCAGCCTGCAGAGTAGCAAATGATACCAGAATTCATTTTTCCCCCAAAGGAATGAACCAAATCAAGCATCTGCCATCAAACCCACACCAACTCCTGGAGACTCCATGTGAGTCAGAGTGCAGGGATGTTGCCGAGGGGTTTCAGTGACTGGTTTCTCAAGTGCATCACCCAGGCTTTCTTCCCTGGAGACTGAGTAGACACAAACTTCCAGCCTTTCCATGAACACCTATCCATGGTAACCATTATCATGCTCAGGGACATAAAAAACTAAGCAAGACACACATGTGTGTATGTACACACATGCCAGAACCTATGAAACCTGGCAATCCATCAAAGAAGGAAAATTCAAAACTACAAGGAGATTGAGTTTCTAACTATAACATGAAAAACCACACAGTTGAATTTGTAAAATTTGCAGGACCCAGAAAAATAAAGTCATTCTGTAAATTTTCAGCTGTCAAGTTTTTATGTGTATCGTACATATATACGGTAACCTAACTGGTCTCTTTACCATAGATAGAGAATAAAATTAATATCAGCTTTAATAGATCTTTAAGAGAGATGCTATATGTAAATAGCTTAGTATTCTTTCTGAATTATCATGGAAGATGAACAGGGATCCTAAATACTTTTAAGATGTACAATATTTGAGGAATTAAAACAGATTTATGACATTATTCTATTTAGCATAATTTTGCACTGTTTAGCATAATCTATTAGGAAAAGATATGCAGTAGCTTCCAAATGGAAAAATTCCATTATTTTTATTCCATTTTCCCATGGCCTTTTTCAAAAACCCCTTGTGCATTCATGGCATGAAGGATTGGCTACCAATGAGCTCCTTGTATCTCAATTAAGTAATACTTGTTAAATATCAATCATTTTGCCTACCATTGGGTTCCTTATGGTGACCGTATGTGGTTTCAGAGTAAAACTATGCTCCGTAAGATTTTCATTGGCTAACTTCAGAAGTTGTTGATTTCTTCTAAGGTTGCCTTCAGTCTCTAATCATTTGTTTGGTAGCTGAGCACTCTGTTGCTCACACTACTCAGGGACTCCATTTAGGGACCTGCATCTTGAAGTGTGAGTGCTTACAGGCAGAGCCCTGTGTAGCCTGATGTGTCAGGAATTAGCTTCCCTTACAAATTGGTGGGCCTTTCTGGAGCTGCTTTTCTTTTTCTGTAGGTCTTTCATGAGTTCCTGTAATGATACTTTATTGTATGTGGGACACGTGAACAAAGGAGTCCTTTTGTCCAGTGGGTTAAATATTGGGCTGCTGACTGCAAGAGCAGCTGTGCACACTCACCAGAAATGTGCAGAGAAGATGAGTCTGCCTGCTCCACTAAAGATGTGCAGGCGTGGGAGTCCTACAGGGAGTTCTGCTCTGTGATAGCTCTGCTGTGAGTTAGACCAGATGTGGTGGCAGGGAGTTATGTGCGGACAATGCCAACCCTTGTTCTTGACCCCTTATTAGCTATTTGAGGCTAAATGCAATTTGATTCACATTTTTTGTGGACTCTTGTGAAGTGCAAAAATAAAATATTTTTTGTTGACAGTTTTGGGAACTGATATATTAGTGGAGGAGAGTTTTTTGGAACATGCTATTTTTTTAAATCATTTACGTTGGGCTCAGACAACTCTTATCACTATCCATACATCCATCCACTGTGTCCGATGTCTCCCTTCACCCACTTTTCTGTTGTTCATCCCCCATTTGTCTTTAGTGATCTTATAGGGAAAGTGAGCACACAATGGTATGAAATTTTGGAACATGCTACTTTTTTATTGATTTCAATCTTTTTGCATTTCTTCATTGAAATCCCAACGACACACCTTTCTGACTTCCTTTATCCTTATAAAAATGTATTTGTTCAACCTGGGCTTTGACTATCCTTAAAACATAGCAAGTACATTTCTTCCTAATACCCTGTGGTCTGGTATTTTCTCCTCTAGGAACAAACTCTTTTGGACTACCCATTAGTTAATCCCATCACATCCTTCAAATCACTGTTTTCAATGAATGCAATTGATTAGACTACTAAGGGCAGATAAGGAAAACCACTTGTAAACAAAAGGGCCCCATAGGCAGGTACACAGAATGATTTCACAATGAAATCAGCTGAGAGAGTACCTGTTTTCACCGCCCCTCTGTATTGAGGACAGATGTTTGCTCTGGGTCCTAACTAGAGTAATTAATTAGAGGCATTTAAAAGGATGCTTTTCTTGTTGTTAGTTACCATCTAGTTTTCTCCAATTTATTACAACACTGTGCACCCATGGTGATGTAGTGTGCTATGCGTTGGGTTGGTACCCACATGTTCAGCCATTCAAAACCGCTCACTGGTCCACAGTAGAAGATGAGGCTTTCTACTCCCTTAAAGAGTTGCAGTTTCAGAAACGCACAGGCCCTGTTCTACTCTGCTCTGTGGGGTTGCTTTGAGTCAGAATTGACTCAATGACAGTAATTTTTAAAAAAAAATGTACACCAGAAAGAAAAACATGCCCTGTGACCTCCGTACTGACTTCAACATGGTCAGCTTTTATCTCTGAGACTGGAATGGTGACTTAGAGCTCTTCACATATTGGTCATAAACCTGAACGTCCTCATTTGCATTTCTTTAAACTATTGCCTCTTTTGTTTTACTTTCTTGCTGGTGCTTCTTCATGCTCCACTTATTTTCCAGTGTGGGAAGTTCCATGAATGCTTATTGCTAACGAACTTTTCATTTAGTGGCTGACCATGGAGCTTCCCTCTCCGGCCCCTGAAGACCTAGGTGCTCTTTGACTCCTTAGCCTGTATGTTTGAGAAACGGAAATCGAACTGAGCATTTGCAAATTCATCACAGAACCTTCCCATGTTGTTAGAATTTCCTTATCATGCCAGGGTTCTCTGGCTAGTGTTTCCTAAAATGATCATTTTATTTCTCCCTACACTAGCTCACGAAATGTAAATATGTATGTGTTAATGCTTAGGCTCCACCTCTGTTGCATTTCTCATACGAGTTATTATCATTTGGCCTTGTGCTTTTGTTCTTGTTATTTACTGTGGAGTGTTTTCAACTCATAGCCACCTCATGTGTCCAGGGTTGAACTGTTGGTTTTGGAATGGTGTGCCCTCTCAGAACACATTGGTCTGGTTTTGTTCTGATTTGCTCAATGGTTTTTTATTTGCTCAATCAATCTAATAATTTCTTATATGCAAGAGCCAGTTGTACGGCCCTGAGGTAAGCAGTATTGTCTGAGGGTCCTGGCTTTTCCAGGACAATGCGTTCCAGTTATCTGAATTGAATAGATTGTTTTCTTCGTCTCCTCTTTGTACTACACAGAAGATCCAGATCATCTCTGTAACTGATGACTGACAGAATAAAAAGCTCTGGGCATATGAACAGAAATGTAATTGCCAGGCATTTAGTTGTACACACATGGACCTGCATGCTGACCTGGTTCAACAAGTTTTCATTTGAGCAATACTGAAATTGTGAGTAATGTTGGTGACTTCAGCTCTATTCCATTGGGAGCAACATCTGCTTAAAAGTGAGTGACAAGAGGACTAAATGAGCCAATGTGGCCAAATCTTTTTGGAAATTGCCTCAGAATCGTGGTTGCTGAATAAGTGCAGTGTTTTATCATGAACATGTTGTGTGAAAGAGGCCCTAGTGGTTCACTGGTTTAATCGATGCCGCTGGCCAGACCCTCTGTGGCTCCAGCATTCCAGGCCCATCAAGGGAGGCCAAGGAGGCTGCGTGGGCCCGTGAAGATTTACAGACTTGGAAACACTAGCGAGCAGTTCCACTCCCTGTTTTATGGTCAAAATGAGTTAAAATGTACTTGACCGCAGTCCATTTGGTTTTGGTTCATCATGAAGGAATGGGAAGGCTTTAAAACCCGGCACCCGATGCACTGCTGTGGATGAGATTTTGAAAGGCTTATTGGATCGACACTAGGTTACACTGTTGTAGCAGAATTGTGGAGTGACCGTGACAGCTCATGCGACTTTATGCCATAGCTAGTTGGCCATGCTGTGAAATCTTAGCATAAAGTGCAACCTTTTCTATGTTGTTGTTAGGTGGCTTCGTGTCCATTCCAGCCCCTAAAGCCCTCTATGTAACAGCGCGACACACTGCCCTGTCCGGCACCATCCTCACATGTTCCCACGTTGGAGCCATTGCGACAGCCCCTGTGTCGATCCATGTTGGCGAAGGCCTTTCTCTTCTTTGCCTCTCTCTCCCTCACCAAGCACCATGTCCTTCTCCAGGGACTGGTCCCTCCTGAAAAGATGCGGGAACAAAAGTATGACAAGTCATGGAGGCCAGTCCCACAGCTGAGAGAATGCTAGTGGTCATCATGTTCAGCTAGTCGGCCTTCCATGATCTGCAAATGTGAAAAAAATCTTTAAAAATCTAAAATGTGAAAAACACCTCAAAGCCTGGTATGTAAGTCCTAGTATCCTAACAGTTTAACATTGAAATGCACTGAAGTTCAGTCAACTTATAAGAAAATTGGAACCTAAGTACATTTTCCCAATCAGCAAAAAGGACATGCTATTATGATACTGAATATATTGTGCTCTTTTGTCAGTATATCCTATGAGCTTAGTGTGTATATTGATGTGCGTATCCAGTATTTTTTGAGGGGAGCAGTCCATAATAATTACATGACAGTAGCTTTGTCTCAGTGGGAAAATTTTCAAGATATCTGCATATATTCTTTTTTTTAATCATTATATTACAACTCATCACAATCCATACATCAATTGTGTAAAGCACATTTGCACATTCATTTCCATTATCAATCTCAAAGCATTTGCACTTCACTTAAGCCCCTGGCATCAGCTCCTCATTTTTGCCCCTCCCTCCCCACTACCCCCTCCCTTATGAACCCTTGATAACTTATAAATTATTATTTTGTCATATCTTATACTGTCCAAAATGTCCCTTCACCCACTTTTCTGTTGTCAATCCCCCAGGGAGGAGGTTATATGTAGATCCTTGTAATCAGTTCGCTCTTTCCACCCCACCCTCCCTCCATCCTCCTGGTATCGCCACTCTCACCACTGGACCTGAATGGATCATCCACCTTGGATTCCTTGTTTCCATGTTCCTATCTGTACCAGTGTACAGAGGGTATCTATATTCTATTGTTACCTTTCACTCTTGCCCGGTTTCCCTTTTCAATAGCTTGTCCTATCTCATTGAAAATACAAAATACACAAGCGTGCAACTGCAGAGTGACTGGAAAGTAGGCGAGTAACATAGACACTCTATAGAAAATTTCATAATTCCCCAAATAATCATCTCTATCACCAGGTAATACGTCAGCTCTTGATCACGTAGAATTCTCCAAGAAGATACCATGACTCCAGGGCTTTGGGTCCCTACTTTGTTAGTTCATACCAGCAGCTCTCCAATGGCTAAGGAGGGGCGACAGGGAGAAGCACAAATTCTGCAGTGTTTCCTAGTTGTCATCTTCCTTTCACCCTGTGCTTCCTGTTCTGATAAATATTTTAATTTCAATCCTCCCTCCAATGGAAGAGAGGATATGAATTTGGAATCGAGGCTTTTATTTTTGATCATTCATCTGATTTATGTGTTCTGACTGTTCTCTATTCTGAAACAGCTAGATAGAAATAAGGCTGCAGTTGGTCACAGACAAACTGTACAGAGATAAACTCATTATGCTAGAAGCATGCAGTCCTTGGGATAACATGTAATTAGTGAGGGAGTGTGTCTAGTGCAGTGTTTCTCAACCTTCCTAATGCTGCAACCCTTTAATACAGTTCCTCATGTGTGCTCACCCCCCAACCAAAAAATTATTTTCATTACTGTAATTTTGCTACTGTTATGAACGGGAGAACCCTTTGAGAGGGTTGTTCAACCCCCAAAGGAGTTGCAACCCACAGGTTCAGAACAGCTGATCTAGTGGGTGAAGTGGGTTAGCTAAACCCTGATGGAAATCCTTAGAGCAAGACCCCTGTGTCTAATGCCCATGTGAAGTCTCTGTTTCCCCAGGACTGTCTTCTTCATCCTTTCACATAGTGGAATGCATGGTACCTTGCCAAGTCAGAATATACGGGATGTTTTAGGACACTGTGGCTGTTGAGGAGGTGGCTCTGAATTTCTCCGAGGAAGAATGGGCATTGCTGGACCTTTCTGAGAGGAAACTATAGAGACACGGGATGATGGAAACTTTTAGAAACCTGGCCTCAGTAGGTATGAATATTTTCATTAAAAACGGAAAGATGTGTGCGTGCGTGTGTATATGTATATTTGTGTATGTTTCATACTCAGTGATGCTATTGCAGTATGTGAGCTGAGTAATGGGAATACTTTGTTATATAAACAAGTGTAGTACTTTCCTCTCAGGAGCATGATGTCATGTTTCCCCATGCATATAAGGCTCTTGGTGTTATACTGATTTCTTATAGCAAGTGTGACTATGAGTCTACCAAGTTTCCTTACGTGTTATAAATGTGAGTGTTGACCTTTGGTGCAGAGAGGCTATGTGTGCATTGTGCCTTGTAAGAGCTCTGTGTTTTTTCAAGGTTAACATGATAGCTTTATCTATTTATTATCTATTTATCCATTGTGTGTCAAGCACAGTTGTACATGTGTTACCTCATCATCCTCAAAACATTTGCTTTCTACTTGAGCCCTTGGTATCAGCTCCTCAATTTCCCCCCTCCCTGCTCACTGCCTCTCCATCATGAACCCTTGATAATTTATAAATTATTATTTTTTCATCCTTACACTGTCCGATGTCTCCCTTCACCCACTTTTCTGTTGTCCATCCCCCAGGGAGGGGGTTTTATGTAGATCCTTGTAATGGGTCCCCCCTTTCTGCCCCACCTTCCTTTCACCCTCATGATAGCACCACTCTCACCACTGGTCCTGAAGGCATCTTCTGTCCCAGATTCCCTATGTTTCAGGTTCCTATCTGTACCAGTGTGCATCCTCTGGTCTAGCTGGATTTGTAAGAGAATTAGGTTCATGATAGTGGAGGGGAGGAGGAGCATTTAGGAAGTAGAGGAAAGTTGTATTTTCATTGTTTCTACACTGTACCCTGACTGGCTCGTCTCTTCCCTATGATCCTTCTGTAAGGGGCTGTCCAGTTGCTGACAGACGGGCTTTGGATCCCCAATCTTCACTCCCCTTCATTCACAATATGCCCGATACTGATCCCATCGACACCTTGTAATCAATCCATAGGTTGTGTGCTTTTTCCATGTGGGCTTTCTTGCTTCTAAGCTAGATGGCCACTTGTTTACCTTCAACCCTTTAAGATCCCATATGCTATATCTTTTGGTAGCTGGGCTCCATCAGTTT